>NW_022261979.1:7802315-7904815 GCF_002021735.2 Oncorhynchus kisutch | reverse complement strand
GAGGAAATGTTCCTCATTAACACCCAGAGAAAATGTTCCTCATTAACACCCAGAGGAAATGTTCCTCATTAACACCCAGAGGAAATGTTCCTCATTAACACCCAGAGGAAATGTTCCTCATTGACACCCAGAGGAAATGTTCTGTTCCTCATTAACACCCAGAGGAAATGTTCTGTTCCTCATTAACACCCAGAGGAAATGTTCCTCATTATTAACACCCAGAGGAAATGTTCCTCATTAACACCCAGAGGAAATGTTCCTCATTAACACCCAGAGGAAATGTTCTGTTCCTCATTGACACCCAGAGGCAATGTTCCTCATTAACACCCAGAGGAAATGTTCCTCATTAACACCCAGAGGAAATGTTCCTCATTAACACCCAGAGGAAATGTTCCTCATTAACACCCAGAGGAAATGTTCTGTTCCTCATTGACACCCAGAGGAAATGTTCCTCATTAACACCCAGAGGAAATGTTCCTCATTAACACCCAGAGGAAATGTTCCTCATTAACACCCAGAGGAAATGTTCCTCATTAACAGCCAGAGAAAATGTTCCTCATTAACACCCAGAGGAAATGTTCCTCATTAACACCCAGAGGAAATGTTCCTCATTAACACCCAGAGGAAATGTTCCTCATTAACACCCAGAGGAAATGTTCCTCATTAACAGCCAGAGAAAATGTTCCTCATTGACACCCAGAGGAAATGTTCCTCATTGACACCCAGAGGAAATGTTCCATAAGAAGCACACTGCTGACGTTTCAGTTTAAGATGTTGTTGTTGTTGTTGTTGTTGTGATCAGTATGAGTAGGACTGATGACATCACCTGGATAAATGCAGGATCAATAAACACATTGTGATCCTTCCAGGATGAGGAGATCTCCATGCTAGGAGAGGTCACCCACCTCCAGACCATATCTGACGACCTCAAGATGCTGACCATGGACCCTCACAAGCTGCCCCCCGCCAGCGAACAGGTACCGTTACCCTGACCCTGACCGTATCCCTGACCCTGACCCTAACCCTGATCCTGACCCTAACCGTATCCCTGACCCTAACCCTGACCCTGATCCTAACCCTGACCGTATCCCTGACCCTAACCCTGATCCTGACCCTGACCCTAACCCTGACCCTGATCCTAACCCTGACCCTAACCCTGACCGTATCCCTGACCCTGACCGTATCCCTGACCCTAACCCTGATCCTGACCCTGATCCTGACCCTAACCATGACCCTAACCCTAACCCTGACCCTGATCCTAACCCTGACCCTGATCCTGACCCTAACCCTGACCCTGACCGTATCCCTGACCCTGACCCTAACCCTGACCCTAACCCTGACCCTAACCCTGACCCTAACCCTGACCATAACCCTGACCCTAACACTATAACCCTGACCCTAACCCTGACCCTAACCCTGACCCTAACCCTAACCCTGACCCTAACTCCACAGGGTTCCATTTCATATCTGTCCAATGTGTTTCCTCCTCAGACACTGATCTGTCATTGTTGTTCTGTCCTGTCAGGTGATTCTGGATCTGAAAGGCTCTGACTATAACTGGTCTTATCAGACTCCTCCCTCCTCCCCCAGCACCACTAGGTCCAGGAAGTCCAGTATGTGCAGGTAGGTGTCCTAGGACCAGAACCGCAGCTTGTCTACGCTGGGAGGGGCCTGTTCAGAACCTTCAGATGGAAATGGGTCATCTCTAGTAGTCCCAGTATGTAGTGGTGTCTTGGACCAGAACCAGACCACATCCAGAATGTTTCACCTTGAACTGAAAAACAACACTAGACCCATATTCACACATAGATCTGATCTAGGATCAGTTTTGCCAAAATTTTACATATTGAAACAATTATATAGACAGTGGGGAACTGATCCTACTCTTCGACGCCCTGATGAAGACAGACCCTGCCCCCCAGTGGTGGGTAGAGGAACTGCAGCCGTTTGTGATGTCATATCACTGCCCAATCTCTTCACCTACTTGTTTCCTGGGGGAATTGAAGATAGTTAATTCATTTCACCTAGACTTGTAAATATATCATTTTGTGTGTTATGATTGTAACTTCAGCCTTCCAGCTGTTTCTATAGAATATGAGTCATAATAAACCCCCCCTCCACCTCGTGTCCTTCCTTACATGGTCGTTGTTGTCGTCACACTGGTTTGGTTTGTAAAACACTTTGTGCTGTGATGCCTGCCTTGTTTTCATCTTGTGATCCATTTGACTTTGTTTACATTTTTTAAATTAAAGTTGTAGGATCCACAGATCCTAGTTAAAATGTCACTGTTGATGGTCGGTCAATGGACCCAATGATAAAGGCACATGTCTGTATGGCGACCACAGTCCAACTTGCTTGTAGTTGCACTGAGCATGATAGACGTTGATATATATATAAATATATATATAATATATATAAATATATAATATATATAAATATATAATATATATAAATATAATATATATATATATATATATCGTGGTAATGTTTATTATGATTTCATGCCTGGTTGTTTTAATATTTGAATTTGACTGGTTTGTTCACAGTCACTGCCTGCTGCATTGGTTTGGAGTGTTAACCCATTCACTGTCTGTCTGTCTGTCTGTCTGTCTGTCTGTCTGTCTGTCTGTCTGTCTGTCTGTCTGTCTGTCTGTCTGTCTGTCTGTCTGTCTGTCTGTCTGTCTGTCTGTCTGTCTGTCTGTCTGTCTGTCTGTCTGTCTGTCTGTCACCCTCCTGCCTGTTCCCCTGTCTGTCTCTCCACCTGTCTGTCTGTCTGTCTGTCTGTCTGTCTGTCTGTCTGTCTGTCTGTCTGTCTGTCTGTCTGTCTGTCTGTCTCCTTCTGTCTGTCTGTCTGTCTGTCTGTCTGTCTGTCTGTCTGTCTGTCTGTCTGTCTGTCTGTCTGTCTGTCTGTCTGTCTGTCTGTCTGTCTCTGTCTGTCTGTCTGTCTGTCTGTCTGTCTGTCTGTCTGTCTGTCTCCTTCTGTCTGTCTGTCTGTCTGTCTGTCTGTCTGTCTGTCTGTCTGTCTGTCTGTCTGTCTGTCTGTCTGTCTCTCACCCTCCTGCTTGTCTGTCTGTCTGTCTCTCTACCTGCCTGTCTGCCTGCCTGTCTGTCTGTCTGTCTGTCTGTCTGTCTGTCTGTCTGTCTGTCTGTCTGTCTGTCTGTCTGTCTGTCTGTCTGTCTGTCTGTCTGTCTGTCCACCTGTCTGTCTGTCTGTCTGTCTGTCTGTCTGTCTCTCCACCTGTCTGTCTGTCTCTCCACCCGTCTCACCCTAACAGCAGTCTGAACAGCGTAAACAGTAGTGACTCTCGCTCCAGCGGCACATCCCACTCTCACTCCCCTTCCTCCTCCTCCTGCTCCTCCCACTACGGCTACCGTAGCTCCACCCTGCCCCAGCAGGCCGTGGCACGACTGTCCTCCATGTCCTCCCATGACTCAGGATTCATCTCCCAGCCAGACACCTACACCTCCAAGTCACCATCACCCATGCCCCAGGAAACACTACCGCAGGTAAGACTAAACTACAGTACACTACAGTACACTACACTACACTACAGTACACTACACTACACTACACTACAGTACACTAAACTACACTACACTACACTACACTACACTACAGTACACTAAACTACACTACACTGCACTACAGTACACTACACTACAGTACACTACACTACAGTACACTACAGTACACTACACTACAGTACACTACAGTACACTACACTACAGTACACTACACTACACTACATTACACTACAGTACCCTACAGTACACTACACTACACTACAGTACACTACAGTACACTACACTACACTACAGTACACTACACTACAGTACACTACAGTACACTACACTACAGTACACTACACTACATTACACTACAGTACCCTACAGTACACTACACTACACTACAGTACACTACAGTACACTACACTACAGTACACTACAGTACACTACACTACAGTACACTACACTACATTACACTACAGTACCCTACAGTACACTACACTACACTACAGTACACTACAGTACACTACACTACACTACAGTACACTACACTACAGTACACTACAGTACACTACACTACAGTACACTACACTACATTACACTACAGTACCCTACAGTACACTACACTACACTACAGTACACTACACTACAGTACACTACACTACATTACACTACAGTACCCTACAGTACACTACACTACAGTACACTACACTACAGTACACTACACTACATTACACTACAGTACCCTACAGTACACTACACTACACTACACTACAGTACACTACACTACAGTACACTACAGTACACTACAGTACACTACACTACAGTAAACTACACTACACTACCAAGTGGTAAGACTCTACTATCTGTACACTGGACTCTTTACCCTGAGATTAAACCTTCACATCTTCTGGAAGTGTATGGACAGTTTAGTTTTCGGCAGTGTCCTGTCCCAGGCTGACTGTATGCATCAACAATAAATATATTATGATCGATTGGTCCTCAAGTGACCTTTGACTTCCTTATACATCATATATGAGAGACACTAGCCATCCCAGGTTGCTAGGATACCCTGCTCCTGAGGAGAGGGGCTTGGGGGAGGTCAGTAACTGGGCTGGCTGTTCGACAGACCAGTCCTGTCAGTACCTCAGCTGAACTACCAGAGTCCTGTTGGGAGGTCAGTAACTGGGCTGGCTGTTCGACAGACCAGTCCTGTCAGTACCTCAGCTGAACTACCAGAGTCCTGTTGGGAGGTCAGTAACTGGGCTGGCTGTTCGACAGACCAGTCCTGTCAGTACCTCAGCTGAGAGAGTTCCTCTTTGGTAACAGTACATAAGCCTTGATCAAACTCTTCTCTTACTAGTTGAAAACTCATCTGTGTGGGTGTGGATACGCTTTCTAGATGACTGAGGATATTATACTGCTATTATAGTTGTTATAAAACCTGATATTATGGTCAGGGGACAGGTTGGTCCAGAAGACTACAGGTTCAGACAAGGTTGACCACATGAGCAGACCTTGGTGTTCACCCCTGGAGTCTATTGGTCATGATGGGGAGCCCTAACCCTGATCACAAACCATCCTGGCTCAGTCCAAGGGGAGGCAGGTAGCCTAGTGGTTAGAGTGTCAGTCTATACTGTCAGTCTATAGTAGTAACCGAAAGGTTGCTAGATCGAATCCGTGAGCTGACAAGGTAAAAATCTGTTGTTCTGCCCCTGAACAGGCAGTTAACCCACTGTTCCTAGGCCGTCATTGTAAATAAGAATTTGTTCTTAACTGACTTGCCTGGTTAAATAAAGGTAAAATAAAAAGTGGCTTTCAGAGGGTCTAATTAACCCTCAATTTAGCTCCTCACCTGCTCTGTTTTGGGACAACCTTGAGTAGAGGGATGGGCTTGGAACTCAGTTATAGTTGAGGTTCGTTACAACTCGTTACAAGGCCAACTTCCAGTCCAGAGTAGAGTCCCCACTTCCTCTGTTAGGTCACTGTCAGTCTAGAGTAGAGTTCCTTCCTCTGTTAGGTCACTGTCAGTCTAGAGTAGAGTCCCCACTTCCTCTGTTAGGTCACTGTCAGTCTAGAGTAGAGTTCCTTCCTCTGTTAGGTCACTGTCAGTCTAGAGTAGAGTTCCTTCCTCTGTTAGGTCACTGTCAGTCTAGAGTAGAGTTCCTTCCTCTGTTAGGTCACTGTCAGCCCAGAGTAGAGTCCCCACTTCCTCTGTTAGGTCACTGTCAGTCTAGAGTAGAGTTCCTTCCTCTGTTAGGTCACTGTACTGAACAAGGTCTCAGAGTGACGACCACTAATACTGCCGCACCGCTACTCCATAGAAAACCACCAGGAGAATACTACTCCATAGAACACCAGCAGGAGAATACTACTCCATAGAAAACCAGCAGGAGAATACTACTCCATAGAAAACCACCAGGAGAATACTACTCCATAGAAAACCACCAGGAGAATACTACTCCATAGAAAACCACCAGGAGAATACTACTCCTGGGCTTTCTGTGTCTGGCTTTAAACTCTTTAACCATGATGCTTCGTACCAGACTGTCTATCTGCTTCTCCCTCTGCTGTCCACAAGGACAGTTAATGCTAAATGATTCTATCCTCTGACTCACCTCTCTGCTTGGTTTCACTTCAGCTAATTCCCCCCTGAATCTCGGTGCTAACCTCCCTGCTGGCAGGGAGCTGTTGTTTTTAAACGTGCCCATGCAGCTCACTGACTGATTGATGCCTTCTAACGTCTTCCCTGCTGTTCTGTCTTTATGTGCTGGCTACAATACACGCCTTCCTCTCCTTTATGTGCTGGCTACAATACACGCCTTCCTCTCCTTTATGTGTTCAATTCCTCTGTGACTTTCTGTGGCTGTCTGTGGCTGTCTGTGACTGTCTGTGACTGTCTGTGGCCATGTGTGACTGTCTGTGACGGTCTGTGACTGTGTGTGACTGTCTGTGACCATGTGTGACTGTCTGTGACTGTCTGTGACTGTCTGTGACTGTGTGTGACTGTCTGTGACCATATGTGACGGTATGTGACCATATGTGACGGTATGTGACTGTCTGTGACTGTGTGTGACTGTCTGTGACTGTCTGTGACCATATTTGACGGTCTGTGACTGTGTGACTGTCTGTGACTGTGTGTGATGATATTTGACGGTCTGTGACTGTGTGTGACTGTCTGTGACTGTCTGTGACCATATTTGACCGTCTATGACTGTCTGTGACTGTGTGTGACTGTCTGTATGTTCATATCCGGTCATCTTTTAACCCTACACTGAACTCAAACTCCTCTCTTTTTTTTACACCAAAACTCTCTGCTCTTGCCTTGTGCTCGTCCTCGTGTCGTGTCTGTCTGCCTCCACCCAACCTGCCGTTCCTCCAGCCTTGCTCCAGCTCTGGCTCGTCTGAGGCCTCTGACACCTGCCAGTCTGTCAGTGAGTGCAGCTCTCCCACCTCAGGAGGGCCTCTGGCTGCAGTTGACAAGGTGAAATACTCCCTCCATCCCTCCTTTGAGAGGAAGCACCCCCCCTGCCCTCTCATGATAGATACCCTACCCCTCATCCCCTCTCATGATAGATACCCTACCCCTCGTCCCCTCTCATGATAGATACCCTACCCCTCGTCCCCTCTCATGATAGATACCCTACCCCTCATCTCCTTGTTGTAGCCCTTATTCTAGATTCTCCTCACAGGAACCATCGTGTTCACCTTCTCCACACCCCTCTACCCCATCCAGGTGTTCCACCCACAGCTTCCTTTCACCTGTCTGATCGCTGCTGTTACGTATCCAGTCTCATGGGTCATCATGGTGGTTCACATACATTTCAGAATTCAGAACCGCGGTCCGGTTTGTCAATCAGGCAGGATTCATTTTCTTAGTTTACTCCTTTTGTTTATTTGTTCTTCTGAAATGTTGAGTTATTTGTATTTCATTCACCAACTTTTATCTTGTGTTTCTGATTGTGTTGGTTTATTATCCTGACCCTATTGTGTTGTTTAATTATCCTGACTCTATTGTGTCAGTTTATTATCCTGACCCTATTGTGTTGTTTAATTATCCTGAACTATTGTGTTGTTTTATTATCCTGACCCTATTGTGTTGTTTTATTATCCTGACCCTATTGTGTTGTTTTATTTTCCTGACCCTATTGTGTTGTTTTATTATCCTGACCCTATTGTGTTGTTTTATTTTCCTGACCCTATTGTGTTGTTTAATTATCCTGACCCTATTGTGTCAGTTTATTATCCTGACCCTATTGTGTTGGTTTATTATCCTGACCCTATTGTGTTGTTTTATTATCCTGACCCTATTGTGTCGGTGTATTATCCTGACCCTATTGTGTCGGTTTATTATCCTGACCCTATTGTGTTGGTTTATTATCCTGACCCTATTGTCCTGACCCTATTGTGTCGGTTTATTATCCTGACCCTATTGTGTTGTTTTATTATCCTGACCCTATTGTGTCGGTTGATTATCCTGACCCTATTGTGTTGTTTTATTATCCTGACCCTATTGTCCTGACCCTATTGTGTTGGTTTATTATCCTGACCCTATTGTGTTGTTTTATTATCCTGACCCTATTATCCTGACCCTATTGTGTTGTTTTATTATCCTGACCCTATTGTCCTGACCCTATTGTGTCGGTTTATTATCCTGACCCTATTATCCTGACCCTATTGTGTTGTTTTATTATCCTGACCCTATCGTCCTGACCCTATTGTGTCGGTTTATTATCCTGACCCTATTGTCCTGACCCTATTGTGTTGTTTTATTATCCTGACCCTATTGTCCTGACCCTATTGTGTTGTTTTATTATCCTGACCCTATTGTGTCAGTTTATTATCCTGACCCTATTGTGTCGGTTTATTATCCTGCCCCTATTGTGTTGGTTTATTATCCTGACCCTATTGTGTTGGTTTATTATCCTGACCCTATTGTGTCGGTTTATTATCCTGACCCTATTGTGTCGGTTTATTATCCTGACCCTATTGTGTTGTTTTATTATCCTGACCCTATTGTGTCAGTTTATTATCCTGACCCTATTGTGTTGTTTTATTATCCTGACCCTATTGTGTCGTTTTATTGTCCTGAACCTGTTGTGTTGTTTTATTGTCCTGACCCTTTTGTGTTGGTTTATTATCCTGACCCTATTGTGTTGGTTTATTATCCTGACCCTATTGTGTTGGTTTATTATCCTGACCCTATTGTCCTGACCCTATTGTGTCAGTTTATTATCCTGACCCTATTGTGTCGGTGTATTATCCTGAACCCTATTGTGTCAGTTTATTATCCTGACCCTATTGTGTCAGTTTATTATCCTGACCCTATTGTGTCGGTTTATTATCCTGAACCCTATTGTGTTGGTTTATTATCCTGAACCCTATTGTGTCGGTTTATTATCCTGAACCCTATTGTGTCGGTTTATTATCCTGAACCCTATTGTGTCGGTTTATTATCCTGAACCCTATTGTGTCGGTTTATTATCCTGAACCTATTGTGTCGGTTTATTATCCTGAACCCTATTGTGTCGGTTTATTATCCTGAACCCTATTTGTGTCGGTTTATTATCCTGAATCCTATTGTGTCGGTTTATTATCCTGAACCCTATTGTGTCGGTTTATTATCCTGAACCCTATTGTGTTGGTTTTTATAATTTGACAAATTTCTCAAATGTTGTGTTTTTATGTTTGTTTGTTTGTTTGTGTCATTCCGTTCCCCTGCTCATGCTCAGTTGTCTAACGGGTATGACCACTACGGCGATCACCATCATTCAGACTCTTCATACCTGATGGGAGGGGGCTCAGGCCTGGGGGGGTCCTACCTGATGGGAGGGGGCTCAGGCCTGGTGGGTTCCTACCCCCTCTTCCCTCCCTCCTCCCATTCCACCTCCATCACCTCCTCCTCCTCCTCCTGTCCGTCCCAGTCGTGGTCCAGGCCGGGCTCGGCCCTGCTACCTGACTACCCTCATTACTGCACCCTGGGGCCTAACATGGTCCCCACCTCTAAAGTCCCCAGCTGGAAGGTTTGTTTGTTGGTTCAGTCCTCCTCCTCATCATGTCCTGACTCCTTGTGTTCCTGAAACATCAACATCCTGTCATTACGTAGGACCCTCTGAATTACTATGACATTATGATTATGTTACAGTCAGATTGAAAAATGACTGTAGGACGATATACTACATCGTCTTCTACACGTTTCATTGGTAGATTTCAGATGTGTTCCTGGAGAAGAGGTATTTGAAGATGGTGATAATAGTTCAGAATCCCCAGCTGACAGGATCTTCAGAGGCCCATGATTAAAGAGCACAGCTACAGATACCAAGCTCTGTGTGGAGGAGGTGAACTCAGCTATGTATCTGTATCCTGTAGGACTGGGTAGAGGAGGTGAACTCAGCTATGTATCTGTATCCTGTAGGACTGGGTAGAGGAGGTGAACTCAGCTATGTTTCTGTATCCTGTAGGACTGGGTAGAGGAGGTGAACTCAGCTATGTATCTGTATCCTGTAGGACTGGGTAGAGGAGGTGAACTCAGCTATGTATCTGTATCCTGTAGGACTGGGTAGAGGAGGTGAACTCAGCTATGTATCTGTATCCTGTAGGACTGGGTAGAGGAGGTGAACTCCGCTATGTATCTGTATCCTGTAGGACTGGGTAGAGGAGGTGAACTCAGCTATGTATCTGTATCCTGTAGGACTGGGTAGAGGAGGTGAACTCAGCTATGTATCTGTATCCTGTAGGACTGGGTAGAGGAGGTGAACTCAGCTATGTATCTGTATCCTGTAGGACTGGGTAGAGGAGGTGAACTCAGCTATGTATCTGTATCCTGTAGGACTGGGTAGAGGAGGTGAACTCAGCTATGTATCTGTATCCTGTAGGGCTGGGTAGAGGAGGTGAACTCAGCTATGTATCTGTATCCTGTAGGACTGGGTAGAGGAGGTGAACTCAGCTATGTATCTGTATCCTGTAGGACTGGGTAGAGGAGGTGAACTCAGCTATGTATCTGTATCCTGTAGGACTGGGTAGAGGAGGTGAACTCAGCTATGTATCTGTATCCTGTAGGACTGGGTAGAGGAGGTGAACTCAGCTATGTATCTGTATCCTGTAGGACTGGGTAGAGGAGGTGAACTCAGCTATGTATCTGTATCCTGTAGGACTGGGTAGAGGAGGTGAACTCAGCTATGTATCTGTATCCTGTAGGGCTGGGTAGAGGAGGTGAACTCAGCTATGTATCTGTATCCTGTAGGACTGGGTAGAGGAGGTGAACTCAGCTATGTATCTGTATCCTGTAAGACTGGGTAGAGGAGGTGAACTCAGCTATGTATCTGTATCCTGTAGGACTGGGTAGAGGAGGTGAACTCAGCTATGTATCTGTATCCTGTAGGACTGGGTAGAGGAGGTGAACTCAGCTATGTATCTGTATCCTGTAGGACTGGGTAGAGGAGGTGAACTCAGCTATGTATCTGTATTCCTGTAGGACTGGGTAGAGGAGGTGAACTCAGCTATGTATCTGTATCCTGTAGGGCTGGGTAGAGGAGGTGAACTCAGCTATGTATCTGTATCCTGTAGGACTGGGTAGAGGAGGTGAACTCAGCTATGTATCTGTATCCTGTAAGACTGGGTAGAGGAGGTGAACTCAGCTATGTATCTGTATCCTGTAGGACTGGGTAGAGGAGGTGAACTCAGCTATGTATCTGTATCCTGTAGGACTGGGTAGAGGAGGTGAACTCAGCTATGTATCTGTATCCTGTAGGACTGGGTAGAGGAGGTGAACTCAGCTATGTATCTGTATCCTGTAGGGCTGGGTAGAGGAGGTGAACTCAGCTATGTATCTGTATCCTGTAGGACTGGGTAGAGGAGGTGAACTCAGCTATGTATCTGTATCCTGTAGGACTGGGTAGAGGAGGTGAACTCAGCTATGTATCTGTATCCTGTAGGACTGGGTAGAGGAGGTGAACTCAGCTATGTATCTGTATCCTGTAGGACTGGGTAGAGGAGGTGAACTCAGCTATGTATCTGTATCCTGTAGGACTGGGTAGAGGAGGTGAACTCAGCTATATATCTGTATCCTGTAGGACTGGGTAGAGGAGGTGAACTCAGCTATGTATCTGTATCCTGTAGGACTGGGTAGAGGAGGTGAACTCAGCTATGTATCTGTATCCTGTAGGGCTGGGTAGAGGAGGTGAACTCAGCTATGTATCTGTATCCTGTAGGACTGGGTAGAGGAGGTGAACTCAGCTATGTATCTGTATCCTGTAGGACTGGGTAGAGGAGGTGAACTCCGCTATGTATCTGTATCCTGTAGGACTGGGTAGAGGAGGTGAACTCAGCTATGTTTCTGTATCCTGTAGGACTGGGTAGAGGAGGTGAACTCAGCTATGTATCTGTATCCTGTAGGACTGGGTAGAGGAGGTGAACTCAGCTATGTATCTGTATCCTGTAGGACTGGGTAGAGGAGGTGAACTCAGCTATGTATCTGTATCCTGTAGGACTGGGTAGAGGAGGTGAACTCAGCTATGTATCTGTATCCTGTAGGACTGGGTAGAGGAGGTGAACTCAGCTATGTATCTGTATCCTGTAGGACTGGGTAGAGGAGGTGAACTCAGCTATGTTTCTGTATCCTGTAGGACTGGGTAGAGGAGGTGAACTCAGCTATGTATCTGTATCCTGTAGGACTGGGTAGAGGAGGTGAACTCAGCTATGTATCTGTATCCTGTAGGACTGGGTAGAGGAGGTGAACTCAGCTATGTATCTGTATCCTGTAGGACTGGGTAGAGGAGGTGAACTCAGCTATGTATCTGTATCCTGTAGGGCTGGGTAGAGGAGGTGAACTCCGCTATGTATCTGTATCCTGTAGGACTGGGTAGAGGAGGTGAACTCAGCTATGTATCTGTATCCTGTAGGACTGGGTAGAGGAGGTGAACTCAGCTATGTATCTGTATCCTGTAGGACTGGGTAGAGGAGGTGAACTCAGCTATGTTTCTGTATCCTGTAGGACTGGGTAGAGGAGGTGAACTCAGCTATGTATCTGTATCCTGTAGGGCTGGGTAGAGGAGGTGAACTCAGCTATGTATCTGTATCCTGTAGGACTGGGTAGAGGAGGTGAACTCAGCTATGTATCTGTATCCTGTAGGACTGGGTAGAGGAGGTGAACTCAGCTATATATCTGTATCCTGTAGGACTGGGTAGAGGAGGTGAACTCAGCTATGTATCTGTATCCTGTAGGACTGGGTAGAGGAGGTGAACTCAGCTATGTATCTGTATCCTGTAGGACTGGGTAGAGGAGGTGAACTCAGCTATGTATCTGTATCCTGTAGGACTGGGCTAAACCAGGACCCTATGACCAGCCCATGGTGAACACCCTTAGAAGGAGGAAGGACAAGGATCCTGTACCAGCAGACACCAGCTATGCCCCACTACCACTGCCTGCTGGTGTCATCCCAGCACCTGGGGGCAGGAGTTTACCACTGCCTGCTGGTGTCATCCCAGCACCTGGGGGCAGGAGTCTACCACTGCCTGCTGGTGTCATCCCAGCACCTGGGGGCAGGAGTCTACCACTGCCTGCTGGAGTCATCCCAGCACCAGGGAGCAGGAGTCTACCATTACCTCCACCACCCAAGGTCAGCTGGACACATGCTTTAACCTGTCTAGGACTGGGCGTTCCGCTAGCGGAACCCCTCGCCAACAGCCAATGAAATTGAAGGGCGCCAAATACAAATCATCAGAAATCTCATAAATCAGATTTCTCAAACATACAAGTATTAGGCACCATTTTAAAGATAGAATTCTCGTTCATCCAGCCCCCCGTGTCTGATTTCAAAAATGCTATACAGCGAAAGCTCCACAAACGATCATGTTAGGTCACCACCAACTCACAGGAAAACCCAGCCATTTTTCCAGCCAAAAGAGAGGAGTCACAAAAAGCACAAATATAGATAAAATGAATCACTAACCTTTGATGACCTTCATCAGATGACACTCATAGGACTTCATGTTACACTATACATGTATGTTTTGTTCGGTAAAAATCGTATTTTACATTGGCGTGTTATGTTCACTAGTTCCAAAACATGCAGTGATATTGCAGAGAGCCACATGAATTCACAGAAATACTCATTATAAATGTTGATGAAAAATTCAAGTGTTATGCATGGAACTTTGGATTACACTTCTCCTTAATGCAACCGCTGTGTCAGATTTCTAAAAACTTTATGGAAAAAGCACAATCTGAGAACGGCGCTCAGAGCCCAAACCAGCCAGAGAAATATCTGCCATGTTGGGTAGTCAACATTAGTCATAAATAGCATTATAAATATTCACTTACCTTTGATGATCTTCATCAGAATGCACTCCCAGGAATCGCAGTTCCACAATAAATGCTTTGTTTTGTTCGATAATGTCCATCATTTATGTCCATTTATGTCCAAATAGCTTCTTTTGTTAGGGCGTTTGTTAGGGTGTTCTGGTCCAGTCAGATGAAAAGTTCAAAAAGTTATATTAAAGGTCGAAGAAACTTGTCAAACGAATCAATCTTTAGGATGTTTTTATCATAAATGTTCAATAATGTTCCAACTGGATAATTCCATTGTCTGTAGAAAAGCAATGGAACGAGAGATGCCTGGGACTGATTAGGAGGCAGTTCACTCTGGGCACACTATTCACCCAAAAGTGAAAATGCTGCCCCCTATCCCAGAGAAGTGAATCTATATTTTATACAAATGTCTGAGGCAAGTCACACAATTTTTCTTGAAATGTCTAGTTTGACTGTGTGTCTGTGTGTGTGTGTGTGTGTGTGTGTGTGTGTGTGTGTGTGTGTGTGTGTGTGTGTGTGTGTGTCTGTCTGTGTGTGTGTGTGTGTGTCTGTCTGTCTGTCTGTCTGTCTGTCTGTTTCCAGGTGTGTGAGATGGAGGCCCATGAGGAGCTGGCTCTGGCCCTGTCCAGAGGTCTACAGCTGGACTCACACACACAGCGTTCCAGTAGGGACTCTCTACACTGTTCTAGTGGCTACAGTACCCAGAGTACCACCCCGTGCTGTTCAGAGGACACCATACCTTCACAAGGTTAACACACACACACAAACACACCGAGAAAATATGCAACAGGAACTAATGGGGATCCATAATAAACCCCAGGAAGAGTAGCTGCTGCCTTGACAGGAACTAATGAGGATCCATAATAAACCCCAGGAAGAGTAGCTGCTGTCTTGACAGGAACTAATGGGGATCCATAATAAACCCAGGAAGAGTAGCTGCTGCCTTGACAGGAACTAATGGGGATCCATAATAAAACCCCAGGAAGAGTAGCTGCTGTCTTGACAGGAACTAATGGGGATCCATAATAAACCCAGGAAGAGTAGCTGCTGCCTTGACAGGAACTAATGGGGATCCATAATAAACCCAGGAAGAGTAGCTGCTGCCTTGACAGGAACTAATGGGGATCCATAATAAACCCCAGGAAGAGTAGCTGCTGCCTTGACAGGAACTAATGAGGATCCATAATAAACCCCAGGAAGAGTAGCTGCTGTCTTGACAGGAACTAATGGGGATCCATAATAAACCAAGGAAGAGTAGCTGCTGCCTTGACAGGAACTAATGGGGATCCATAATAAATAAATAAAAAATAAGAATAAAAAATGTCCTAACATGTCTCTCACTCTTTCTCTTTATCTCTCTCTCCCTCTCTCCCTCTCCCTCTTTCTCTCTCCCTCTTTCTCTCTCCCTCTCTCTCTCCCTCTCCCTCTTTCTCTCTCCCTCTCTCTCTTCCTCTCCCTCTTTCTCTCTCCCTCTCCCTATCTCCCTCTTTCTCTCTCTCTCCCTCTCCCTCTCTCCCTCTTTCTCTCTCCCTCTCTCTCTCCCTCTCCCTCTTTCTCTCTCCCTCTCTTCCTCTCCCTCTCCCTCATTCTCTCTCCCTCTCCCTCTTTCCCTCTCCCTCTCCCTCTTTCTCTCTCCCTCTCAATTACTCTTTCTCTCTCCCTCTCTCTCTCTCTCTCCCTCTCTGTTTATTCCAGTGTCAGACTATGACTATTTCTCCATGGGAGGGGACCAGGAGGTTGACCAGCAGGAGTTTGACAAGTCATCCACCATCCCCCGTAACAGTGACATCAGCCAGTCCTACCGTAGGATGTTCCAGTCCAAAAGACCAGCCTCCACCGCCGGCCTACCTTCTACGGCTGGCTCCGTCATCATGACCCCTGGGGTCGCCACCATCCGCCGCACGCCCTCCACCAAGCCCTCGGCTCGCCGCGGGACCACCGGCCCCATCCCCATCCGGACCCCCGTCATCCCAGTCAAGATCCCCACCGTGCCTGGCCTAGTTGGGGGAGGATTCCCTGGGGGGCTGGGGATTCCTGGAGGACCAGGAGTAGGGGTGGAGGAACCAGAGGAGGCCCAGAGCCCTGAGTCTCCAGCCCAGGGAGAGGAGGGGGAGCTGGGGGTACTTCCCCTGGCGTTCTGGAGTGGTCAAGCAACCACCAACCCTCCCTTGGCCCCTCACCAGCCTAGGGGCCAGTGTCAGGGCGAGGGGGGGTCCCTGGAGGATGGGGAGGTTATGGATGGTCAGGGGGGAAACATGCTGCTGGTTATCCAGAGAGGAGTCAAGCTGAAGAGGACCAATACCAACGATCGCTCAGCACCGCGCATCGTATAAGAGGAGAGCCACCGTGGCACCATGCAGCATCAGAGGAGGGTATCCTACCTAGCTGTACCTAGCTAGCCTACCGCCTGCCCATTGACAGGACAGACAGGACACAGCTCATGTCCACTGCGCTAAGGGGGGGTCTCCTGTATACTACTTACCGTCCAGCGGCCTCACTGACAGACGGGACAGAACAGAACTCAGCTCATGTCCATTCCATGTGATGCTGTGTGTGGTGACAGACAGAGCTCTGCTCGTCGTCTCAGACGGTGCAGAAGGTGGTCTCTTGTTGGACAGACAGTGGAGCAGCTCAGAGTTGTGTTAATTATGTTCTCTCTTAGTTCTGAATGTGTAAATAATTATGCATGGTATTTTCTCTTTGTTGCTTCCTGTGGCCCAGTTCTGTTGACTCTAGTCCTCCCACCCCCATTCCTCCCCTCCTCAGTTCTGTTGACTCTAGTCCTCCCACCCTCATTCCTCCCCTCCTCAGTTCTGTTGACTCTAGTCCTCCCACCCCCATTCCTCCCCTCCTCAGTTCTGTTGACTCTAGTCCTCCCACCCCCATTCCTCCCCTCCTCAGTTCTGTTGACTCTAGTCCTCCCACCCTCATTCCTCCCCTCCTCAGTTCTGTTGACTCTAGTCCTCCCACCCCCATTCCTCCCCTCCTCAGTTCTGTTGACTCTAGTCCTCCCACCCCCATTCCTCCCCTCCTCAGTTCTGTTGACTCTAGTCCTTACACCCCCATTCCTCCCGTCCTCAGTTCTGTTGACTCTAGTCCTCCCACCCCCATTCCTCCCCTCCTCAGTTCTGTTGACTCTAGTCCTCCCCGCCTCAGTTCTGTTGACTCTAGTCCTCCTCCCCATTCCTCCCCTCCTCAGTTCTGTTGACTCTAGTCCTCCCCTCCTCAGTTCTGTTGACTCTAGTCCTCCCACCCCCATTCTTCTCCACCTCAGTTCTGTTGACTCTAGTCCTCCCACCCTCATTCCTCCCCTCCTCAGTTCTGTTGACTCTAGTCCTCCCCTCTTCAGTTCTGTTGACTCTAGTCCTCCCACCCCCATTCCTCCCCACCTCAGTTCTGTTGACTCTAGTCCTCCCACCCCCATTCCTCCCCACCTCAGTTTTGTTGACTCTAGTCCTCCCCTCTTCAGTTCTGTTGACTCTAGTCCTCCCACCCCCATTCCTCCCCACCTCAGTTCTGTTGACTCTAGTCCTCCCACCCCCATTCCTCCCCACCTCAGTTCTGTTGACTCTAGTCCTCCCCTCTTCAGTTCTGTTGACTCTAGTCCTCCCCTCCTCAGTTCTGTTGACTCTAGTCCTCCCACCCCCATTCCTCCCCTCCTCAGTTCTGTTGACTCTAGTCCTCCCACCCCCATTCCTCCCCTCCTCAGTTCTGTTGACTCTAGTCCTCCCACCCCCATTCCTCCCCTCTTCAGTTCTGTTGACTCTAGTCCTCCCACCCCCATTCCTCCCCTCTTCAGTTCTGTTGACTCTAGTCCTCCCACCCCCATTCCTCCCCTCCTCAGTTCTGTTGACTCTAGTCCTCCCACCCTCATTCCTCCCCTCCTCAGTTCTGTTGACTCTAGTCCTCCCCTCCTCAGTTCTGTTGACTCTAGTCCTCCCACCCTCATTCCTCCCCTCCTCAGTTCTGTTGACTCTAGTCCTCCCACCCCCATTCCTCCCCTCTTCAGTTCTGTTGACTCTAGTCCTCCCCTCTTCAGTTCTGTTGACTCTAGTCCTCCCACCCTCATTCCTCCCCTCCTCAGTTCTGTTGACTCTAGTCCTCCCACCCTCATTCCTCCCCTCCTCAGTTCTGTTGACTCTAGTCCTCCCACCCTCATTCCTCCCCTCTTCAGTTCTGTTGACTCTCGTCCTCCCACCCTCATTCCTCCCCTCTTCAGTTCTGTTGACTCTAGTCCTCCCACCCCCATTCCTCCCCTCCTCAGTTCTGTTGACTCTAGTCCTCCCACCCCCATTCCTCCCCTCTTCAGTTCTGTTGACTCTAGTCCTCCCACCCTCATTCCTCCCCTCTTCAGTTCTGTTGACTCTAGTCCTCCCACCCTCATTCCTCCCCTCCTCAGTTCTGTTGACTCTAGTCCTCCCACCCTCATTCCTCCCCTCCTCAGTTCTGTTGACTCTAGTCCTCCCACCCTCATTCCTCCCCTCCTCAGTTCTGTTGACTCTAGTCCTCCCACCCTCATTCCTCCCCTCCTCAGTTCTGTTGACTCTAGTCCTCCCCTCCCCATTCCTCCCCTCTTCAGTTCTGTTGACTCTAGTCCTCCCACCCTCATTCCTCCCCTCCTCAGTTCTGTTGACTCTAGTCCTCCCCTCTTCAGTTCTGTTGACTCTAGTCCTCCCACCCTCATTCCTCCCCTCCTCAGTTCTGTTGACTCTAGTCCTCCCCTCCTCAGTTCTGTTGACTCTAGTTCTCCCACCCTCATTCCTCCCCTCCTCAGTTCTGTTGACTCTAGTCCTCCCACCCTCATTCCTCCCCTTTTCAGTTCTGTTGACTCTAGTCCTCCCACCCTCATTCCTCCCCTCCTCAGTTCTGTTGACTCTAGTCCTCCCACCCTCATTCCTCCCCTCCTCAGTTCTGTTGACTCTAGTCCTCCCACCCTCATTCCTCCCCTCTTCAGTTCTGTTGACTCTAGTCCTCCCACCCTCATTCCTCCCCTCTTCAGTTCTGTTGACTCTAGTCCTCCCACCCTCATTCCTCCCCTCTTCAGTTCTGTTGACTCTAGTCCTCCCACCCCCATTCCTCCCCTCCTCAGTTCTGTTGACTCTAGTCCTCCCACCCCCATTCCTCCCCACCTCAGTTCTGTTGACTCTAGTCCTCCCCTCTTCAGTTCTGTTGACTCTAGTCCTCCCACCCCCATTCCTCCCCTCCTCAGTTCTGTTGACTCTAGTCCTCCCACCCCCATTCCTCCCCTCCTCAGTTCTGTTGACTCTAGTCCTCCCACCCCCATTCCTCCCCTCTTCAGTTCTGTTGACTCTAGTCCTCCCCACCTCAGTTCTGTTGACTCTAGTCCTCCCACCCTCATTCCTCCCCACCTCAGTTCTGTTGACTCTAGTCCTCCCACCCCCATTCCTCCCCTCTTCAGTTCTGTTGACTCTAGTCCTCCCACCCCCATTCCTCCCCTCCTCAGTTCTGTTGACTCTAGTCCTCCCCTCTTCAGTTCCAAGGTGCCAAATTATTTGAAGCTATTGAAAGAACTGTTTTAGATTTATTGTAAAGATTGTGGCATCTTAGTGACACAACTATCAGGGGCACCAAGCTGTTTGGTATGGAAACCGATTTCATGTTTCAATTTCATATTTTCAGATCTACAATCCACAATAGCTGTTGTAGGAGGCTTTATGTTATGCTCAGTATTTCAACTGTTTTTAATAGCATGTGTTTTGCCAGTTAATCAGTCATCTCTTGGTAACAACTTACTTTCACATTACGCTGTACATTTCCACATGAGGGACCTGATAAACCTGTCATTATTCACCAATACAGACAATAACACCACGTATGAGAACGGGAAGGCCCCTTTATTACGGGGAAAGTGAAAGATGTACAACGTTGAAATGGTTTTGACTAGAAGAGAGAAATAAAGGTTGCGTTTGATTATGTCATGTTATTATTATAATTTTATTATTATTATGTTTGTGATTTTGTGTTTTCTGTCCTTGACAGTTCTGATCAGAGACGCCTGATTAAAGCCTTACCTCTGTAAAAGTTACACTGTTTATTCCTCCGACCACGAAGAAGAAGAAGAAGGCGTAACTATCTTATTCCTCCGACCACAAAGAAGAAGAAGAAGGCATAACTATCTTATTCCTCCGACCACAAAGAAGAAGAAGAAGGCATAACTATCTTATTCCTCCGACCACAAAGAAGAAGAAGAAGGCATAACTATCTTATTCCTCCGACCCGGAAGAAGAAGAAGAAGAAGAAGGCGTAACTATCTTATTCCTCCGACCACGAAGAAGAAGGCATAACTATCTTATTCCTCCGACCAGGAAGAAGAAGAAGAAGAAGAAGGCGTAACTATCTTATTCCTCCGACCAGGAAGAAGAAGAAGAAGAAGAAGAAGGCGTAACTATCTTATTCCTCCGACCAGGAAGAAGAAGAAGAAGAAGGCATAACTATCTTATTCCTCCGACCAGGAAGAAGAAGAAGAAGAAGAAGAAGGCATAACTATCTTATTCCTCCGACCAGGAAGAAGAAGAAGAAGAAGGCATAACTATCTTATTCCTCCGACCAGGAAGAAGAAGAAGAAGGCATAACTATCTTATTCCTCCGACCAGGAAGAAGAAGAAGAAGAAGAAGAAGAAGGCATAACTATCTTATTCCTCCGACCAGGAAGAAGAAGAAGAAGAAGGCATAACTATCTTATTCCTCCGACCAGGAAGAAGAAGAAGAAGAAGAAGAAGAAGGCATAACTATCTTATTCCTCCGACCAGGAAGAAGAAGAAGGCATAACTATCTTATTCCTCCGACCAGGAAGAAGAAGAAGAAGAAGGCATAACTATCTTATTCCTCCGACCAGGAAGAAGAAGAAGAAGAAGGCATAACTATCTTATTCCTCCGACCAGGAAGAAGAAGAAGAAGAAGAAGGCATAACTATCTTATTCCTCCGACCAGGAAGAAGAAGAAGAAGAAGAAGAAGGCATAACTATCTTATTCCTCCGACCAGGAAGAAGAAGAAGAAGAAGGCATAACTATCTTATTCCTCCGACCAGGAAGAAGAAGAAGAAGGCATAACTATCTTATTCCTCCGACCAGGAAGAAGAAGAAGAAGAAGGCATAACTATCTTACAACAGGCTCATAGTAAAGCATCTAATATCAAGTATCCATCCAGTCTACTCCCTCGTGATAATTCATTGTAAATCAACAACTTTTAAATCCCTGCTTGAATTGTATTTCAGTTGAAGCGCTGAGCCGTAGCAGCAGATGGAGACCTAGGGTGTATCCCAAATAGCATCCTCTTCCCCATATAGTGCACTAGAGAAATCTATATGTAATCCAGTGTAAATACCGTATTGACGAGACAGACCAGGAACACATGTTTATTAATTTATTCCCTCTTCAGATCTTTATTTCTCTATTTGTGTACTCGCTGTACTCAGATCAGATCACAGATCCGGTTCTGTCGCTGTACTCAGATCAGATCACAGATCCGGTTCTGTCGCTGTACTCAGATCAGATCACAGATCCGGTTCTGTCGCTGTACTCAGATCCGATCACAGATCCGGTTCTGTCGCTGTACTCAGATCAGATCACAGATCCGGTTCTGTCGCTGTGCTCAGAACAGACCGGGTTCTGTCGCTGTGCTCAGAACAGACCGGGTTCTGTCGCTGTACTCAGAACAGACCGGGTTCTGTTGCTGTACTCAGATCAGATCACAGATCCGGTTTCTCTGTTCCACTACTCTACTGGTTTCTCTGTTCCACTACTCTACAGGTTTCTCTGTTCCACTACTCTACTGGTTTCTCTGTTCCACTACTCTACTGGTTTCTCTGTTCCACTACTCTACTGGTTTCTCTGTTCCACTACTCTACTGGTTTCTCTGTTCCACTACTCTACTGGTTTCTCTGTTCCACTACTCTACTGGTTTCTCTGTTCCACTACTCCACTGGTTTCTCTGTTCCACTACTCTACTGGTTTCTCTGTTCCACTACTCTACTGGTTTCTCTGTTCCACTACTCTACTGGTTTCTCTGATCCACTACTCTACTGGTTTCTCTGTTCCACTACTCTACTGGTCTGACCTTCAGTACTTCTCCATCTACATCTATAGATTAAGCTCTTTGCTTGTTTTTCAAAGAACCAAATGGCCTCATATGTAATTGAATATCTCCAGAACACGGACAAACTATTCATGATTACTGTACAGATCAGAAAATGCCAAGCTAGCAGTGTAATGGCCACTTCAGATTACTGGGACACAAATTGCTGGGACACAGATTACTGGGACACAAATTACTGGGACACAGATTACTGGGAACACAAATTACCGGGACACAGAATACTGGGACACAGAATACTGGGACACAAATTACTGGGACACAGATCACTGGGACACAGATTACTAGGACACAGATTACTGGGACACAGATTACTGGGACACAGATTACTGGGACACAACCAACAACATGATCATTCTGTAAAGAGCCTTGAGGATTGGTGTTTATGTTGTCTTGAACCTGATGGGAACAATCTGAACAGCAGGGTTGGGGATCAATGTCATTTCAATTCAGGAAGTAAAGGAGTCGACCCTGACCACCTGACCAGGGGCAGTTTTTTGAGGAGTCGAGGTCCTCGTGCTACAAATGGGAAATTAAAAACCTTCAGCATTTTTAAATATATATTAAATCAGGTTCTGTTGCATTCAAATGACTGTGAATTTAAACCTTTAGTTCTTTGGAAAGCATATCCTGATTTCCGTAACATATTGAATCTCCGTTATGCTAATACAAGATGGAACATTGTTTGCAGAAAATCTATTGAACAATAATTTCCCCTTTGTTGTCTGTTGACTGTCGTTGTTTTGCTCGTGTTTGGTTTCTACCCGCCTCCCCCTCATCTTTCAGATGGGACGTTAAACGGGTGTCCTGACTCTCTGAGGTCATTAAAGATCCCATGGCACTTATACTAAGAGTTAGGGGTGTTAACCCCGGTGTCCTGGCTCTCTGAGGTCATTAAAGATCCCATGGCACTTATCGTAGGGGTGTTAACCCCGGTGTCCTGGATAAATTCCCAATCTGGCCCTCAAACCATCACGGTCACCTAATAATCCCCAGTTTACAATTGGCTCATTCATCCCCCTCCTCTCCCCTGTAACTATTCCCCAGGTCGTTGCTGTAAATGAGAACATGTTCTCAGTCAACTTACCTGGTAAAATAACGGATAAATAAAATACAAATCTGAAGCCTGTATTCATAGGGTGCATCCCAAATGGCACCCTAGTCAATACAGTGCACTACTATGGGCCCTGACCAAAAGTACTACACTATATTAGGAATAGGATGTCATTTGGGACAGAGACAATGTATCACTAAGAGATCTCCGTGCTTCTACACCTGCATTGCTTCCTGTTTGGGGGTTTCAGGCTGGGATTCTGTACAGCACATTGTGACATCATCTGATGTAAGAAGGGCTTCATAAATACATTTGATTTGATTGATTTGATTCTAAAACGGTGAACTGTTCTCCCATCCCATCTAGCAGATGCGTTCTGCATATAATGTTATCATTCTGCGTGGCATTCCAAGTGGCGCCCTAATTAGGTTTCTGTTTGGGACGTAAACATTATCCTGGTCATTGTGTCCCCACATCCTTTTGGGGATATTGTACGTTGTGTATAAACCTTTCGTTGTAATGGTGCAGTACTTTATTTCAATGGACAGACATAATTGTTTGTTTTTCTAGATATTTAAATTGAAAGCATATCTTGATATTTTTTAAAGTTGCCAAATGTTATGTGTAAAATTATGATTATTCTAATAGTTTATTAATAATTTTGTGTTTTGCTATATGGGTAAAAGCAGATGGTCACATTATTACTAAAACCTTGTTTTCTAATGATTTAGTAGCAGAGTTGGGCTCAATTCCATTTCGATTCCAGTCATTTCAGAAAGTAAAACCAAATTCCAATTCCGAATTGGAACGGAAGACGATTGGAATTGGAATTTCAGTTTACTTCCTGAATTGACTGGAATTGAAATGGAATTGATCCCAACCCTGTTTAGTAGTTAGTTAGTACTGAGAGTTGACCTCTGTGTTTTTCCCTGTTATTTTCAGCAGTTCTACTGGTGATATCTGTTTCTAGAACGTTTTTTAAATTCGGTGTAATTAATGAATGTTTCAGCACATATTAAATGGCAAATACTATTTGAATCTGTGTGGTGACTGACTGTGTGATTCACTTACACTGAGTCTACAAAACATTAGGAACACCCCCCATTTGCCCTCAGAACAGCCTCAGTTTGTCAGGGCTCATGGACTCTACAAGGTGTCAGAAACGTTCCACAGGGATGCTGGCCCATGTTGAACGTGAAAAACCCAGCAGCGTTGCAGTTCTTGACACCAACCGGTGCGCCTGGTACCTACTACCAAAACCCCGTTCAAAGGCTCTTCAATCTTGTGTCTTGTCCATTTACACCACTGAATGACACTCAGACACAATCCATGTCTCTAATTGTCTCAAGGTTTAAAAAATCCTTCTTTAACCCCGTCTCCTCCCCTTCATCTACACTGATTGAAGTGGATTTAACAAAGTGACATCAATAAAGGATCATAGCTTTCACCTGGTCAATCTGTCATGGAAGGAGCAGGTGTTCTTAATATTTTGTCCACTCTGTGGATATCCGTCTTTCAGTGGAGGCTGCTGAGGAGAGGACGGCTCATAATAACACCTGGAACGGAGTGAATGGAATGGCAGCAAGCACACGGAAACCATGGAAACCATGTTTGTTTGATGTATTTGATACCATTCCATAAACTCCGCTCCAGCCATTACCACGATCCCCGTCCTCCCCAATTAAGGTCCCACCAACCCCCTGTGGTGGACTCACATGCAGAGTGAGCCCTGTCCTCCCCAATTAAGGTCCCACCAACCCCCTGTTCCGTATTTCCTCCCCTCAACCAGACCTCGTCCGGGTGACATTGCTCTTAATGTCCACTAGGGGTCAGTCTTGTCAAGGTTTTCATTCATGGTCGACAGCACTAGTAGGACTACAATAGTAGCAGATACAGTGAATGAAGCATACTATTTACAGGGTGGACATGAGTCTGTCTGCCTTTTGTCAGGAGAATAAAGCAACCCACACATAGCAGGCTCTTCTGGGCTCTGCATCCAGTTAGTGACATCATCAGTCTCACAGAACTTCTCCTGTAAGAACAATGACTGTCCCTGTACTAGTGACTGACTGTCCCTGTACTAGTGACTGACTGTCCCTGTACTAGTGACTGACTGTCCCTTTACTAGTGACTGACTGTCCCTGTACTAGTGACTGACTGTCCCTGTACTAGTGACTGACTGTCCCTGTGCTAGTGACTGACTGCCCCTGTACTAGTGACTGACTGTCCCTGTACTAGTGACTGACTGTCCCTGTGCTAGTGACTGACTGTCCCTGTGCTAGTGACTGACTGTCCCTGTGCTAGTGACTGACTGTCCCTGTACTAGTGACTGACTGTCCCTGTACTAGTGACTGACTGTCCCTGTGCTAGTGACTGACTGTCCCTGTACTAGTGACTGACTGTCCCTGTGCTAGTGACTGACTGTCCCTGCACTAGTGACTGACTGTCCCTGTACTAGTGACTGACTGTCCCTGTACTAGTGACTGACTGTCCCTGTACTAGTGACTGACTGTCCCTGTGCTAGTGACTGACTGTCCCTGTACTAGTGACTGACTGTCCCTGTACTAGTGACTGACTGTCCCTGTGCTAGTGACTGACTGTCCCTGTGCTAGTGACTGACTGTCCCTGTACTAGTGACTGACTGTCCCTGTACTAGTGACTGACTGTCCCTGTACTAGTGACTGACTGTCCCTGTACTAGTGACTGACTGTCCCTGTACTAGTGACTGACTGTCCCTGTACTAGTGACTGACTATTGACTGACTGTCCCTGTACTAGTGACTGACTGTCCCTGTACTAGTTACTGACTGTCCCTGTACTAGTGACTGACTGTCCCTGTGACTGTCCCTGTACTAGTGACTGCCTGTCCCTGTACTAGTGACTGACTGTCCCTGTACTAGTGACTGACTGTCCCTGTACTAGTGACTGACTGCCCCTGTACTAGTGACTCTGTAGTACTCTGTGTCCCTGTACTAGTGACTCTGTAGTACTCTGTGTCCCTGTACTAGTGACTCTGTAGTACTCTGTGTCCCTGTACTAGTAGTCTACCCTCTGATGTCGTAGTAACATAGTAATTCCACACCAAGCCCAAGAAAGGGATGTTTAGTTTTTAGGGCTGTCTCTGTGATGAGGGGATTGTTAGCTTCAGTTGTGACTGTGGCCAGGATACAGAGATTGGATGGAGAGCTATATGATGACTTGGGTCACTGTCTGTGGACTGATGATGCGCCAGATTGCGCTTTGAAGACAACTGGGAACTCGGGGAAAAAAGCAGGTCAAATCATGACGTCAGTGATCTTCATGTCGGAAAGTCGAAGCTCTAGAAAGATGCCCGAATTTCCGAATGAGTTGACCGTTCAAACCATTTTAGCCTGCCGGAGCTCGTTTTTTTCGAGTTCCCAGTTGTCTAAATAAATAGATTGCGGAGAGGCCACCGTTCGGACTAAAATACGTTTCCCATAATGCGGCAGCAGAAATGTAGTTTTTCAATAGCCCTAGTGCTCATCTGGGTAATGTAGTCACTAAAAATAGCATGTAGAACGTTCTTTAATGGCATTACATATGGAATGAAAAATACATTTCCCATGTTGTCATACATGTACTATGGTCAAATGTCCTGTGCAGACGTCCTTAGGATGTCTATTGATACCTGCCGCAAATAGGCCTACAGTAGGCTATTGGTCTAGTGGTACCTTCGCCACTCACTGTATGAGCTATACAAAAACGTAAGGCAAATGCCGTCATAGCTACGTATAGTCAAGCTATTCCATTGGAGAATATTTTTAGCATCGAGAGAAAGGGCGCACATCACGGGGAAGAGAAGCAGCCCATCCGACCGCAGACTGGGAAGTAGCCTAGGCGATGTTGTGGCTTTGAAGATGAGGAGGAATGTTTCCTTTTTGACTCACCGATTTTGCCACGAATGTGTTTTGTTGGCGAATTATTTTCATGATCTATGAAATTGTGATCGAAGGACTTATGGTTCGGAGCTGCGTTTTACACCTGAAAGAGATCTGATTTTTTGACAGGACAGGCCGGCAGAGCATCCGCTGATCGAGAGGTCGGTGTTGTCATAAGTTGCACTTTGACAGCCCGATCTGAGTCTGTGTCTACTTTGTTATTTATTGCCTATGAATAGGCTTAGCCATTCCACAGTAGCCTACTGCTGTCAAAATAATCCATTGCATTCATACGCGAAACAGTCGAGGATGTTGTATTGTAAGTAGCCTCCTGTATTTTTCCTTACGCTTCAGTCAGCGTTAAAATTGTATTTCTATTCTAGGTTGTCGACGCCTCCACTTCCCTTTTGTCTCCACCATGCTGCCCAGTTTGCAGAGAGTCCTGCGGCCCGCCCTCATTCTGAGGTCGGGGAACATGTTGGCAAGAGTCCGCGGGTCAAACCTAGCTCCGCTACGCCAGCCTGTACCGATGCTACCCAGCCAGCAGAGCTGCGACTTGGGCACACACCCTCACAAGGACCCGATGGAGCCCTTGAACTCGCCTCAAGGAGCCAAGGATTTTATTTATAGTCTTCACCCCACCGAACGCACAACCCTGCTTAGAGAACTGCACCGGTTTGAGTCGATAGCAATAGCTCAAGGTAAGAATAATAACAGTAGCCTACTGGAAAATGTGTGTCACTTCCCCGAGTCGCACGGAGAGTTCATTATAGTGTCACTCTGGTCCTTTACCGTTAGTCCACACTAGGCTAAACGGCTTGGTCCAGAAACCAAAGAATGACAAAATAGCTATTGTTTCAAATGTGTAGGTGTAAAAAATAAATGTTTGTAGACGTATTACGTTGTACTATAGGTCCATTACAGAACACTTACTCTCATAAGATTAAAACAATACGTTATTTCTTGATTGATATCAATACATTCTGCCCTCAAATTGTGAGATTTCTGGATCTGCAAAAGGAGGTGAGGATAGAATGCTTATGCCCTTGTTGTAAGCAGTATAGTAATGTGTGTGTGTGTGTGTGTGTGTGTGTGCGTGTGTGTGTGTGTGTGTGCGTGCGCACGTTGGTGTGAATGTGTTAGTGTGAGATATGGAGAGAGAGAAGTAGATAGAGAGAGACAGGGAGCGAGAGGAGAGAGTGAGAGAGGGGAGGAAGAGAGAGACAGGGAGACAGAGAGACAGGGTGGGGGGGATAGAGAGAGAGACAGGGTGGTGGGATAGAGAGAGAGAGAGAGAGGGAGAGAGTGGGGGGGATAGAGAGAGAGAGGGTGGGGGGGATAGAGATAGAAAGAGGGTGGGGGGATAGAGAGAGAGACAGGGTGGGGAATAGAGAGAGAGACAGGGTGGGGGGGATGAGAGAGAGGGTGGGGGGGATAGAGAGAGAGAGGGTGGGGGGGATAGAGAGAGAGAGAGGGTGGGGGATAGAGAGAGAGAGGGTGGGGAGGATAGAGAGAGAGACAGGGTGGGGGGGATAGAGAGAGAGACAGGGTGGAGGGGATAGAGAGAGAGACAGGGTGGAGGGGATAGAGAGAGAGACAGGGTGGGGGGGATAGAGAGAGAGACAGGGTGGGGGGATAGAGAGAGAGACAGGGTGGGGGGGATAGAGAGAGAGAGAGAGGGTGGGGGGGATAGAGAGAGAGAGAGAGGGTGGGGGATAGAGAGAGAGAGAGGGTGGGGGATAGAGAGCCAAAGTGCCTGAGAGCATCATGGTTGCAGATGATGTCTGTAATGATCCACACTTCTCCTGCTCTCTCTGTTATCTATAGGGAGCACACTTCTCCTGCTCTCTCTGTTATCTATAGGGAGCACACTTCTCCTGCTCTCTCTGTTATCTATAGGGAGCACACTTCTCCTGCTCTCTCTGTTATCTATAGGGAGCACACTTCTCCTGCTCTCTCTGTTATCTATAGGGAGCACACTTCTGCTGTTCTCTCTCTGTTATCTATAGGGAGCACACTTCTCCTGCTCTCTCTGTTATCTATAGGGAGCACACTTCTGCTGTTCTCTCTGTTATCTATAGGGAGCACACTTCTCCTGCTCTCTCTCTGTTATCCATAGGGACCACACTTCTCCTGCTCTCTCTGTTATCTATAGGGAGCACACTTCTCCTGCTCTCTCTCTGTTATCCATAGGGACCACACTTCTCCTGTTCTCTCTGTTATCTATAGGGAGCACACTTCACTTCTCCTGCTCTCTCTGTTATCTATAGGGAGCACACTTCTCCTGCTCTCTCTCTGTTATCCATAAGGACCACACTTCTCCTGCTCTCTGTGTTATCTATAGGGAGCACACTTCTCCTGCTCTCTCTGTTATCTATAGGGAGCACACTTCTCCTGTTCTCTCTCTGTTATCTATAGGGAGCACACTTCTCCTGTTCTCTCTGTTATCCATAGGGACCACACTTCTCCTGCTCTCTCTCTGTTATCTATAGGGAGCACACTTCTCCTGTTCTCTCTCTGTTATCCATAGGGACCACACTTCTCCTGTTCTCTCTCTGTTATCTATAGGGAGCACACTTCTCCTGTTCTCTCTCTGTTATCTATAGGGACCACACTTCTCCTGCTCTCTCTCTGTTATCTATAGGGAGCACACTTCTCCTGTTCTCTCTCTGTTATCTATAGGGACCACACTTCTCCTGTTCTCTCTCTGTTATCCATAGGGAGCACACTTCTGCTGTTCTCTCTGTTATCCATAGGGACCACACTTCTCCTGCTCTCTCTCTGTTATCTATAGGGACCACACTTCTGCTGTTCTCTCTGTTATCCATAGGGAGCACACTTCTGCTGTTCTCTCTGTTATCGGGAGCAGATGTCTCCTGTGTCACATAGGGCTGAGGAGTGGGATGCTTCTGACTGTTACCCTGGCCTTAATACTTCATAATGGACATTGAGCACTGGACAGCTGTTTCTGGAATATAGTAAACATTTGTCTACCTGGGTTTGGTGGTACGGTAAACATTTGTCCACCTGGGTTTGGTGGTACGGTAAACATTTGTCCACCTGGGTTTGGTGGTACGGTAAACATTTGTCCACCTGGGTTTGGTGGTACGGTAAACATTTGTCCACCTGGGTTTGGTGTTATGGTAAATATTTGTATGCCTTTAGACATGGGATGTTCTCCTATCCTTCTCACCATCAGACTCTCCTCTGTTTATACGGCTGTCTGGGTTCGAACCTGGTCACCCGGTCACCTGAGCAAAGTAAGACCCTGGTTTGAACCTGGTCACCTGGTCACCTGAGCACAGTAAGACCCTGGTTTGAACCTGGTCACCTGAGCACAGTAAGACCCTGGTTTGAACCTGGTCACCTGAGCACAGTAAGACCCTGGTTTGAACCTGGTCACCTGAGCACAGTAAGACCCTGATTTGAACCTGGTCACCTGAGCGCAGTAAGACCCTGGTTTGAACCTGGTCACCTGCTCACCTGAGCACATTAAGACCCTGGTTTGAACCTGGTCACCTGGTCACCTGAGCACAGTAAGATCCTGGTTTGAACCTGGTCACCTGAGCACAGTAACACCCTGGTTTGAACCTGGTCACCTGAGCGCAGTAAGACCCTGGTTTGAACCTGGTCACCTGAGACCAGTAAGACCCTGGTTTGAACCTGGTCCCCTGAGCGCAGTAAGACCCTGGTTTGAACCTGGTCACCTGAGTGCAGTAAGACTCTGGTTTGAACCTGGTCACCTGAGCGCAGTAAGACTCTGGTTTGAACCTGGGTCACCTGAGCACAGTAAGACCCTGGTTTGAACCTGGTCACCTGAGCGCAGTAAGACTCTGGTTTGAACCTGGGTCACCTGAGACCAGTAATACCCTGGTTTGAACCTGGTCACCTGAGCGCAGTAAGACTCTGGTTTGAACCTGGTCACCTGAGCTCAGTAAGACCCTGGTTTGAACCTGGTCACCTGAGACCACTAAGACCCTGGTTTGAACCTGGTAACCTGAGCGCAGTAAGACTGGTTTGAACCTGGGTCACCTGAGACCAGTAAGACCCTGGTTTGAACCTGGTCACCTGAGCGCAGTAAGACTCTGGTTTGAACCTGGGTCACCTGAGTGTAGTAAGACTGAGCTAAACACCGGCAAAACCTTAGGCATTACTTCAAGGAGATAACTGAAGCCTTCAGGTCCAAGTCAAGGTTACTTCTCACTGAGTCACCTCCATTACATACATTACTGTAGGTATTTAATGTCTCCTCTCCTCCAGTCCCAGCCCAGGATCCTAGCCCAGAGTCCTAATCCCAGGGTCCTATCCCAAGGTCCCAGCTCAGGGTCCTATCTCAGGATACCAGCCCAGGATCCTAGCCCAGAGTCCTATCCCAGGGTCCTATCCCAAGGTCCCAGCTCAGGGTCCTATCCCAGGGTCCCAGCCCAGGGTCCTATCCCAGGGTCCCTGCCCAGGGTTCCATCCCAGGGTCCTATCCCAGGGTTCCATCCCAGGGTCCCAGCCCAGGGTTCTTTGTATCTTTTTGATCTGAGGGCCTCCTCACTGTTCTCTGTATAAGTAGTTGCTGTCTATATCTGTGCTCTCTGAAACAGTAGAGTGGTAGTGAACGTGATAAGTAAGAGGGGAAACAACAACAGGTATTATCTCCTCTACATGATAGTACAGGAACAGGAAGGAAGGTAACAGAGATGATACTGCTCCCTCTACTCTCTCCGTTAGGTTTTATTGAGGCGGACTGAATGGGTTTCTAGACGATCATCTGTTTTATTGCGTGCCTGTTGAGGTTATTATGTGTAGGGGACACATTCCCTTACGGGTCATTTAGACAACAGCTACTAAAAGAACGATATAATTGATGATGCCTCTTATGTGGGGTGTCAAGAGACTGTCAGTTTTAAAACTTGTTCATAATATTACCTCGGCTAGTGTGGGTCATTCACGTGACGTCATTATTGTCACAATGTAAGAAATCAACATTTGAAGGATATTTCTTGGATATTTCTTGGCTCTTTTGGATGGAAATTTATTGAGAACGTAGTGTAGAAAATTTGACACGTTTTCATTTCCCCGCTGTAAAACAGTATCGCAGCGCTTGAGGCGTCACTACAGACCCGGGGTTCGATCCCAGGCTGCGTCACAGCCGGCGGTGACCGGGAAACCCTTGAGGCGGCGTACAGTTGGCCCAGCGTCGTCCGAGTTAGATCGGGGTTTGGCCCATCGCACTTTAGTGACTCCTTGTGGCGTGCCGGGCCACCAGCAAGCTGACTTCCGGTCACCAACTGGACGGTGTTTCCTCTGACACATTGGTATGGCTGGCTTCCGGGTTAAGGTGAGCAGTGTGTCAAGAAGCAGCGTCGTGTTTTAGAGGACGCACGGCTCTCGACTTTCGCCTCTCCCGAGTCCGTAGGGGAGTTGCAACGATGGGACAAGACTGTAACTACCAATTAGATAACATGAAAAAGGGGGTAAAAGTTGTTTTTTAAATTTTATTAAAAAAAGATTGAGAATCAATTAATTGACCATGTCTGAATCAAGACCCAATTAAGAGATCTTAAACGTTAGGCCTAACTGCTTTAAAAGTAGCTTCCCTAAGTAGCATAATCATGTGGTGACCTGTGAACTGACACATCACAAAGCATTTCAATCTGCCTGGGGGATGCTCAATGATGCTGTCACCGTGGAGTTACTGGGCTGATGTTAAATGCCATATGGAATACAGATCTACTGCGGTAATGGAAGTACCTCTCAGATCATTCTCAGGAACAGCACTTCACCTTCCGGTTACTAGTCCAACGCTCTAACCACTAGGCTACCCTGCGGCCCCGGTTAGTGCACTACTTTAGACCTGGGCCCTATGGCACACTATTCCCTATATAGTGCACTACTTTTGACCAGGGCCCATAGGGTGCCATTTGGGATGCAGATAAAGGCCTATGACCAGATGAACACAAATGAAGACGAGGGGATAAAGAAGGAAAAGGCTTCAGTCTTTCATCCTCCATTTGGTTTAATTACAGTCTGTTGCCATGGTGCTGGGGGACTTCCTGCTCTGAAAATAGAGTTCCAAGATGCGTCCCAAATGGCACCCTATTCCCTATATATAGTGCACTACTTTAGACCTGGGCCCTATGGGACCCTATTCCCGATATAGTGCACTACGTTAGACCTGGGCCCTATGGAACCATATTCCCTATATAGTGCACTACTTTAGACCTGGGCCCTATGGGACCCTATTCCCTATATGCACTACTTTAGATCTTGGCCCTATGGGACCCTATTCCCTATATATAGTGCACTACTTTAGACCTGGGCCCTATGGGACCCTATTCCCTATATATAGTGCACTACTTTAGACCTGGGCCCTATGGCACCCTATTCCCTATATATAGTGCACTACTTTAGATCTTGGCCCTATGGGACCCTATTCCCTATATATAGTGCACTATTTTAGACCTGGGCCCTATGGGACCCTATTCCCTATATATAGTGCACTACTTTAGACCTGGGCCCTATGGGACCCTATTCCCTATATGCACTACTTTAGATCTTGGCCCTATGGGACCCTATTCCCTATATATAGTGCACTACTTTAGACCTGGGCCCTATGGCACCCTATTCCCTATATATAGTGCACTACTTTAGACCTGGGCCCTATGGCACCCTATTCCCTATATATAGTGCACTACTTTAGATCTTGGCCCTATGGGACCCTATTCCCTATATATAGTGCACTATTTTAGACCTGAGCCCTATGGGACCCTATTCCCTATATATAGTGCACTACTTTAGACCTGGGTCCTATGGGACCCTATTCCCCATATATAGTGCACTACTTTAGACCTGGGAGTCTGTTTCCTACAGTCTTGATTCTCAAGGGGAGTCAGTTGACTGTGACAGTGTCACCTTCATGGTATAGGCTATAGTCCTCTGGGGCTTGTGTTACACATACAGGCAGGGAGGGAGACAGGCAGGCAGACAGTTAGACAAAGAGGCATGCAGGCAAACAGGCAGTTAGACAGAGAGGCTTGCAGACAGGCAGGGAGGGAGACAGGCAGGCAGACAGTTAGACAGAGAGGCATGCAGGCAAACAGGCAGTTAGACAGAGAGGCTTGCAGACAGGCAGGGAGGGAGATAGGCAGGCAGACAGTTAGACAGAGAGGCTTGCAGACAGGCAGGGTGGAAGGCAGGCAAACAGACAGACAGACAGACAGAGAGGTAGGCAGACAGGGAGACAGGCAGGCAGAGAGGAAGACAGACAGGTAGGGAAGCAGGCAGACAGGCAGTTGGACAGACAGACAGGCAATTAGACAGCCAGACAGGGAGAGAGGCCGATAGGGCGGGAGAGATTTAGGGAGGGAAGGAGAAAGAGAGAGATGCAGGGGGCAACATATCACGTGGTGGAGTCCCTCACAGGAGGACGCTGTCCTCTAATCACCATGGTGCCTCGTGGGGGATGGGGAAGTGGCTCTTCTTTACGACCTTGATTTGCCTATCTACAGTATCACACACACACACACACACACACACACACACACACACACACACACACACACACACACCGGCCTATCTACAGTATCACACACACGCACACACACACACACACACACACCGGCCTATCTATCCGTCGATCCTGCGGCTCTAAACAGGCCTTCGCGGTTGAACACAGGCGCTCTGCCACCAGTGCTTCCAAGGAGCTGCAGTAGTGACCCACTGTGAGCCCACAATACCGTTCCCCACAGTGAGCCCACAGTACCGTTCCCCACAGTGAGCCCACAGTACCGTTACCCACAGTGAGCCCACAGTACCGTTCCCCACAGTGAGCCCACAGTACCGTTACCCACAGTGAGCCCACAGTACCGTTACCCACAGTGAGCCCACAGTACCGTTCCCCACAGTGAGCCCACAGTACCGTTCCCCACAGTGAGCCCACAGTACCGTTACCCACAGTGAGCCCACAGTACCGTTCCCCACAGTGAGCCCACAGTACCATTCCCCACAGTGAGCCCACAGTACCGTTACCCACTGTGAGCCCACAGTACCGTTACCCACAGTGAGCCCACAGTACCGTTACCCACAGTGAGCCCACAGTACCGTTACCCACAGTGAGCCCACAGTACCGTTACCCACAGTGAGCCCACAGTACCGTTCCCCACAGTGAGCCCACAGTACCGTTCCCCACAGTGAGCCCACAGTACCGTTACCCACAGTGAGCCCACAGTACCGTTCCCCACAGTGAGCCCACAGTACCATTCCCCACAGTGAGCCCACAGTACCGTTACCCACTGTGAGTCCACAGTACCGTTCCCCACAGTGAGCCCACAGTACCGTTACCCACAGTGAGCCCACAGTACCGTTACCCACAGTGAGCCCACAGTACCGTTCCCCACAGTGAGCCCACAGTACCGTTCCCCACAGTGAGCCCACAGTACCGTTCCCCACTGTGAGCCCACAGTACCGTTACCCACAGTGAGCCCACAGTACCGTTCCCCACTGTGAGCCCACAGTACCGTTACCCACAGTGAGCCCACAGTACCGTTACCCACAGTGAGCCCACAGTACCGTTCCCCACTGTGAGCCCACAGTACCGTTACCCACAGTACCGTTCCCCACAGTGAGCCCACAGTACCGTTCCCCACAGTGAGCCCACAGTACCGTTCCCCACTGTGAGCCCACAGTACCGTTACCCACAGTGAGCCCACAGTACCGTTACCCACAGTGAGCCCACAGTACCGTTCCCCACAGTGAGCCCACAGTACCGTTACCCACAGTGAGCCCACAGTACCGTTACCCACAGTGAGCCCACAGTACCGTTACCCACAGTGAGCCCACAGTACCGTTCCCCACAGTGAGCCCACAGTACCGTTACCCACAGTGAGCCCACAGTACCGTTCCCCACAGTGAGCCCACAGTACCGTTCCCCACAGTGAGCCCACAGTACCGTTACCCACAGTGAGCCCACAGTACCGTTCCCCACAGTGAGCCCACAGTACCGTTACCCACAGTACCGTTACCCACAGTGAGCCCACAGTACCGTTACCCACAGTGGGTCTTGCTCTGCTTTTATGCTTTATGCTTTAAAGCCACAGCAGGGTTATGACATCTTGTATTCTACTACTGCTTCGTCTGACGTATCTCACACACACACACGCGTCAGTTTGTTGTGATTTACGACTGTAGGTCTGTTGCGCCTTAGTGCCGAGTAGCCATGGCAACACTTTGTGCGTTCGGACTCTCACAAGTGACAAAGGTTGTTGATCATTTAAAGGTTTCTTTATGAAACCTGCAGAGATATACAGTATTTATGCTATTTTCTTTCCCAGTTAACTTGATGTGTGTAAGAGTAACAAAGCAGTGACGCATCCGTTGTTGAGGGCATCTTAATCGGAGAGGTCAAACCCTTCTTCTGTAAAAGGGCCAATAAACAGCCAGCCATTCACTCATCGGGAACTATTGAACTTGAGAAATCATTTCTGCTCTGAACGTTGTTTCATTAAAATGCAAGTCATACACAACTCTAGAAACACATTAAAATGGAAGTCATACACAACTCTAGAAACACATTAAAATGGAAGTCATACACAACTCTAGAAACACATTAAAATGCAAGTCATACGCAACTCTAGAAACACATTTAAATGGAAGTCATACACAACTCTAGAAACACATTTAAATGGAAGTCATACACAACTCTAGAAACACATTAAAATGGAAGTCATACACAACTCTAGAAACACATTAAAATGCAAGTCATACGCAACTCTAGAAACACATTTAAATGGAAGTCATACACAACTCTAGAAACACATTTAAATGGAAGGCATACACAACTCTAGAAACACATTAAAATGCAAGTCATACGCAACTCTAGAAACACATTTAAATGGAAGTCATACACAACTCTAGAAACACATTTAAATGTCGCGTTGATGTTCGTTTATGTGGTGACAACCTGAGGACAGCCATTACACGCTCAGGGTTACCAGATGGGGCTGCCAGATAGACTCATCTAATAACAACTTCCCCAGTCTGGACTGGAGCCAGAGACACAGTGACAACGTCATGACAATGTAATATACACATCTCTGTGACACAACACCACAGACGAGGGAAATATTCAGAGCTCATGTCAAAAAGGTCCCTCACCGGAGATATTTGTTCTTGCTGAAGAGTAAAGATGAGACATTGTACTGAAGCTATTAGACAACCTGAAGAAAACAGTTTTTGTCATATTGGCATTAGTACCTTATTAACGTCCTCTTTGTTTCATTTCTCTTCCTTTTCTCATCTTTCCTCTCTTCTCCTCTGACTCTATCCTTCTCTCTTCCTGTTTCTCCATCCATCCTCTCTCTTTCCTCTCTTCTCCTCGGACTCTATCCTTCTCTCTTCCTGTTTCTCCCTCCACCCTCTCTCTTTCCTCTCTTCTCCTCTGACTCTATCCTCTCTTCCTGTTTCTCCATCCATCCTCTCTCTTTCCTCTCTTCTCCTCTGACTATCCTTCTCGCTTCCTGTTTCTCACTCCATCCTCTCTTTTTCCTCTCTTCTTCTCTATCCTCTCTTTCCTCTCTTCTTCTCTATCCTCTCTTTCCTCTCTTCTCCTCTGACTCTATCCTCTCTTCCTGTTTCTCCCTCCATCCTCTCTCTTTCCTCTCTTCTCCTCTGACTCTATCCTTCTCTCTTCCTGTTTCTCTCTCTTTCCTCTCTCTTTCCTCTCTTCTCCTCTGACTCTATCCTTCTCTCTTCCTGTTTCTCCCTTCATCTTGCCAGCCTCCGAGAAGTCTTGCTCCAGCAGTAGTCAGTGGTTAGTGAGTCTTGCTCCAGCAGTGGTCAGTGGTTAGTGAGTCTTGCTCCAGCAGTGGTTAGTGGGTCTTGCTCCAGCAGTGGTCAGTGGGTCTTGCTCCAGCAGTGGTCAGTGGGTCTTGCTCCAGCAGTGGTTAGTGAGTCTTGCTCCAGCAGTGGTTATTGGGTCTTGCTCCAGCAGTGGTTAGTGGGTCTTGCTCCAGCAGTGGTCAGTGGGTCTTGCTCCAGCAGTGGTCAGTGTGTCTTGCTCCAGCAGTGGTCAGTGGGTCTTGCTCCAGCAGTAGTCAGTGGTTAGTGAGTCTTGCTCCAGCAGTAGTTAGTGGGTCTTGCTCCATTAGTAGTCAGTGGTTAGTGAGTCTTGCTCCAGCAGTAGTCAGTGGTTAGTGGGTCTTGCTCCAGCAGTAGTCAGTGGTTAGTGAGTCTTGCTCCAGCAGTGGTCAGTGGTTAGTGAGTCTTGCTCCAGCAGTGGTCAGTGGTTAGTGAGTCTTGCTCCAGCAGTAGTCAGTGGTTAGGGAGTCTTGCTCCAGCAGTAGTTAGTGAGTCTTGCTCCAGCAGTAGTCAGTGGTTAGTGAGTCTTGCTCCAGCAGTAGTCAGTGGTTAGGGAGTCTTGCTCCAGCAGTAGTCAGTGGTTAGGGAGTCTTGCTCCAGCAGTAGTTAGTGGGTATTGGGAGTGTCCTCAGAGAGGGAGGGGGGGTGGAGGTAGAGAGAGGAGGGAGTGTCCTCAGAGGAGGGAGTGTCCTCAGAGGAGGTAGTGTGGAGGTAGAGAGAGGAGGGTGTGTCCTCAGAGGGGGGGGGGGTGGAGGTAGAGAGAGGAGGGAGTGTCCTCAGAGGAGGTAGTGTGGAGGTAGAGAGAGGAGGGAGTGTCCTCAGAGGAGGTAGTGTGGAGGTAGAGAGAGGAGGGAGTGTCCTCAGAGGAGGGAGTGTCCTCAGAGGAGGTAGTGTGGAGATAGAGAGAGGAGGGAGTGTCCTCAGAGGAGGTAGTGTGGAGATAGAGAGAGAAGGGTGTGTCCTCAGAGGAGCGAGTGTCCTCAGAGGAGGGAGTGTCCTCAGAGGAGGTAGTGTGGAGGTAGAGAGAGGAGGGAGTGTCCTCAGAGGGGGGGGGGGGGGGGGTGAGGAGGTAGTGTCCTCAGAGGAGGTAGTGTGTAGGTAGAGAGAGGAGAGGGTGTCCTCAGAGGAGGGAGTGTCCTCAGAGGAGGTAGTGTGGAGATAGATAGAGGAGGGAGTATCCTCAGAGGAGGGAGTGTCCTCAGAGGAGGTAGTGTCCTCAGAGGAGGGAGTGTGGAGGTAGAGAGAGGAGGGAGTGTCCTCAGAGGAGGTAGTGTGGAGGTAGAGAGAGGAGGGAGTGTTCTCAGAGGAGGGAGTGTCCTCAGAGGAGGGAGTGTCCTCAGAGGAGGGAGTATGGAGGTAGAGAGAGGAGGGAGTGTCCTCAGAGGACGGAGTATGGAGGTAGAGAGAGGAGGGAGTGTCCTCAGACAAGGCAGAGTCTCACTCTCTCAATTTCAATTTAAGGGTCTTTATTAAGCAAGTGAAATAGATAATAAACAAAAGTGAAATAAACAATAAAAATTAACAGTAAACATTACACATTACCTCACAGAAGTTCCAAAGGAATAGAGACATTTCAAATGTCAAATTATGTCTATTTGATGTGCAAATAGTAACAGTACAAAAGGGAAAATAAATAAACATAAATATAGGTTGTATTTACAATGGTGTTTGTTCTTCACTGGTTGCCCTTTTCTTGAGGCAAAAGGTCACAAATCTTGCTGCTGTGATGGAACACTGTAGATATGGGAGTTTATCAAAATTGGTTTTATTTTCAAATTCTTTGTGGGTCTGTGCAATCTGAGGGAGATATGTGTCTCTAATATGATCTTACATTTGGCAGGAGGTTAGAAAGTGTAGCTCCGTTTTTTGCCAATTTGAATCATTTTAACCGGACACTTGTTGTTTTATAATGTCATATGTTTTTTCCCCCAACACCACTTTCCATCAGTTTGTATAACAGACCCTCCTGACAAATTGAGTCTAAAGCTTTTTTTAAATCAACAAAGCATGAGAAGACTTTGCCTTTGTTTTGGTTTGTTTGTTTGTTCAATTAGGGTGTGCAGACGTGGTCTGTCGTACGGTATGCTGTTGACGCATATCCCCTGATAGTTATTGGGGTCAAATGTGTCTCCACTTTTGTGGATTGGGGTGATCAGTCCTTGGTTCCAAATATTGGGGAAGATGCCAGAGCTAAGGATGATGTTGAAGAGTTTTAGTATAGCCAATTGGAATTTGTGGTCTGTATATTTGATCATTTCATTTAGCATACCATCAACACCACAGGCCTTTTTGGGTTGGAGGGTTTTTATTTTGTCCTGTCCTGTTCATTCAAGGTAATTGGAGAATCCAGTGGGTTCTGGAATCCAGTGGGTTCTGGAATCCAGTGTGTTCTGGAATCCAGTGGGTCTTTAATAGTTGATTCTAAGATCTATGTTTGATCATGTGTATGTTTTTGTAGTTTGTTCTTTGTTATAGAGACAAAACGATTGGAGAAGTGGTTTACCCAGACATCTCTGTTTTGGATAAATAACTCTTTTTTTGTTGTTGTCTGTTTAGTGTTTTCCAATTTTCCCAGAAGTGGTTAGAGTCTATGGATTCCTCCATGACATTGAGCAGATTTCTGACGTGCTGTTCCTTCTTTTTCCGTAGTGTATTTCTGTATTGTTTTAGTGATTCACCATAGTGAAGGTGTAGACTCAGGTTTTATAGGTCTCTATGTTTTTGGTTGGAAAGGTTTCTCAGTTAATTTTTGGGGTTTTTGCATTCTTCATCAAACCATTTGTTTGATGGGGAGGCAAGGGTAGCCTGGTGGTTAGAGCGGTGGACTAGTAACCGGAAGTTTACAAGTTCAAATCCCCGAGCTGACAAGGTACAAATCTGTCGTTCTGCCCCTGAACAGGCAGTTAACCCACTGTTCCTAGGCCGTCATTGAAAATAAGAATTTGTTCTTAACTGACTTGCCTAGTTAAATAAAGGTAAAATAAATTTGACAAATGTTGTTAATTTTCTGAAGTTGTCTGCTTGAAATGTTTATATTTGATAGGGAAGTGATTTGATAAGGAAGTGATTTGATAGGGAAGTGATTTGATAGGGAAGTGATTTGATAGGGAAGTGATTTGATAGGGAAGTGATTTGATAGGGAAGTGATTTGATAGGGAAGTGATTTGATAGGGAAGCCGATAGGTCAAATATACTGTTTAGGTTTTCTGAGGCCAAGTTTACACCTTTTGACGAGGAAATTGTCTAGAAGGGATTGAATTTGTTGTTGCCTAATAGTTTTGTTGTTGATTTCCACACTACTTTCCTTCCACCTATATCATTACTTAATATTATTCAGTTCCTTTGGCTTTGATGAGTCATGATTGAGTATTGCTCTGTTCAAGTAGAGTGCGATTTTTCTGTGATCTGATAGGGGTGTCAGTTGGACAGACTGTGAACGCTCGAAGAGCTCTCTCTCTCTCTCTAATGACTGCCTGTGCTATCTAGTTCTCTCTTCTCCAATTGGAGTACTGCCTGCTGGCATGAGATTGACGGCTGTTCTCTGTCTCCTCTCTACCTGAGAGTCATTATTCTAGCTAGCTGCTGGTAATCAGGGGAAGATCTCAGAGATTTTGGTTTTAGATCTTTATCCTTTGTTGTCAAGTTTTATTTTGGTTCCCTGCATCACTAATTGGTGTCGGGGGGGAATTGTCTGTTTCTCTATGCAGAACAGGTCCTACTATTAGTTGACTTCTTCAGTAGAAATAGACTTCTTCTTCTTCTTCCTCCAGTGTTTTCTTACTTCCTTTATCTTCTTCTTCTTTGGTGGTTAGAGAAAGGGGTCGAAGGTCGTTTCTGCTGAAGCGGTGAAGACATGGCACCCTATTTCCTAGAATGTGCGAGAGTTTTGATGAGAACCTCCCACGATTGTGCAAAATAGGGACTAGGGTGCCATTTGAGACACAGACAGTTCTAATATGCTCACTAGCACACTAGCTCACTAGCACACTAACACACTAGCTCACTAGCACACTAGCACACTAGCTCACTAGCACACTAGCTCACTAGCTCACTAGCACACTAGCTCACTAGCACACTAGCACACTAGCACACTAGCTCACTAGCACACTAGCACACTAGCTCACTAGCACACTAGCTCACTAGCTCACTAGCACACTAGCTCATTAGCACACTAACACACTAGCACTCTAGCTCACTAACACACTAGCTCACTAGCACACTAGCACACTAGCTCACTAACACACTAGCTCACTAGCACACTAGCTCACTAACACACTAGCTCACTAGCACACTAGCTCACTAGCATGTGTCTTCTGCATTTAACCCAACCCTTCTGAATCAGAGAGGTGCAGGGGAGGGGGGGGGCTGCCTTAACTGCCTTGCTCAGGGGCAGAACAACAGATTGAACCTAAAAAAACACATATGTGTGGTATTAAAAGGGATATGGATTTGAACCCCGGCCCGGGCCAATTATCCATATCCATCATTATGTTCTTCTCCCACAAAGACTTCTTTAAGTAGCTGGTAATCAGACGAGTGCATTTACAGCAACACGTCATTCATACAAGATGCTGCCACTTCCTAGTTGCTGCATCCTAAAAACAAACTTGGAATGAGTGTCTTTACCCTTTTAAATCAATACTCCCTCGTTAGTGTTTCCTTACATTTGATGTGATACATCATGTGAAAAATAGGATGTTAGTAAATGTGTCAGATGTTGATGTATGTGTGTGGCCAGTTTTCTCCCTGCACCTCCAGTACACTATTGATTTGTCCTAACCCTTGTCTCTGTCCTTTAATGTTGTTGACTACTCTATGTTCATTTAATGCATGTTATAACCTGGGTGGTTCCAGCCCTGAATGCTGATTGGCTGACAGCCGTGGTATATCAAAACGTTTACAAAATGAGAAAACATGTATTTTTACTGCTCTAATTACGTTGCTGTCCAGTTTATAACAGCAATAAAGCACCTCTGGGGTTTGTGGTATATGGCCAATATACCACGGCTAAGGGCTGTGTCCAGGCACTCCGCCATGCATCCATAATGTATCTGCATTAACAGTGGAATGATGTTTCACAATATCACTTACCCCACCCAGTGTTGTGATTGGCTGTGAAATGGATTTCTCCCGCCCAGTGTTGTGATTGGCTGTGAAATGGATTTCTCCCTCCAGGCCCGGATTCTGTTGTCAAAAAGGGAATACAGTTTGACTTTATTTTATCTAGTGGAAACCGGGGAAAACAATCAACGTTGTAATTTCCTGGTTGCTAAAAACTCTACACAGTTCCCTCAATTTCAGTTTGTGAGAAAACACCACCTGAGTAGTGTAGGGAATCATTGTACCGTCTAAATCACTGGGACATATAGTTTCAATAACAAACAATATAGTTTTCTGTTTCACTATCTCCAACCTGCCTATTTGACTATCTCCAACCTGCCTGTTTCACTATCTCCAACCTGCCTGTTTCACTATCTCCAACCTGCCTGTTTCACTATCTCCAACCTGCCTGTTTCACTATCTCCAACCTGCCTGTTTCACTATCTCCAACCTGCCTGTTTCACTATCTCCAACCTGCCTGTTTCACTATCTCCAACCTGCCTGTTTCACTATCTCCAACCTGCCTGTTTCACTATCTCCAACCTGCCTGTTTCACTATCTCCAACCTGCCTGTTTCACTATCTCCAACCTGTCTGTTTCACTATCTCCAACCTGCCTGTTTCACTATCTCCAACCTGCCTGTTTCACTATCTCCAACCTGCCTGTTTCACTATCTCCAACCTGCCTGTTTCACTATCTCCAACCTGCCTGTTTCACTATCTCCAACCTGTCTGTTTCACTATCTCCAACCTGCCTGTTTCACTATCTCCAACCTGCCTGTTTCACTATCTCCAACCTGCCTGTTTCACTATCTCCAACCTGCCTGTTTCACTATCTCCAACCTGCCTGTTTCACTATCTCCAACCTGCCTGTTTCACTATCTCCAACCTGCCTGTTTCACTATCTCCAACCTGCCTGTTTCACTATCTCCAACCTGCCTGTTTCACTATCTCCAACCTGCCTGTTTCACTATCTCCAACCTGCCTGTTTCACTATCTCCAACCTGCCTGTTTCACTATCTCCAACCTGCCTGTTTCACTATCTCCAACCTACCTGTTTGACTATCTCCAACCTGCCTGTTTCACTATCTCCAACCTGCCTGTTTCACTATCTCCAACCTGCCTGTTTCACTATCTCCAACCTGCCTGTTTCACTATCTCCAACCTGCCTGTTTGACTATCTCCAACCTGCCTGTTTGACTATCTCCAACCTGCCTGTTTGACTATCTCCAACCTGCCTGTTTCACTATCTCCAACCTGCCTGTTTCACTATCTCCAACCTGCCTGTTTCACTATCTCCAACCTGTCTGTTTCACTATCTCCAACCTGCCTGTTTGACTATCTCCAACCTGCCTGTTTCACTATCTCCAACCTGCCTGTTTCACTATCTCCAAACTGCCTGTTTCACTATCTCCAACCTGCCTGTTTCACTATCTCCAACCTGCCTGTTTGACTATCTCCAACCTGCCTGTTTCACTATCTCCAACCTGCCTGTTTCACTATCTCCAACCTGCCTGTTTCACTATCTCCAACCTGCCTGTTTCACTATCTCCAACCTGCCTGTTTCACTATCTCCAACCTGTCTGTTTCACTATCTCCAACCTGCCTGTTTCACTATCTCCAACCTGTCTGTTTCACTATCTCCAACCTGTCTGTTTCACTATCTCCAACCTGCCTGTTTCACTATCTCCAACCTGCCTGTTTGCCTTTCTGACTCTTGTATCAATATAATCTTCCTGATGTGGTTTTGTCTTCTGTTGTTCTCTGCCTCCTGCTGCCAGAAACAGTGGCTGGTTCACAGGACGTTCAGGAGGAGACAATGATGTTTACCATGAAATCATAACGGCTGTTTCTTCTACTAGGATCGACATGGGAATAATGACACTAGCCACTTTAAACAATGCTACCTAATATAATGTTTACATACCCTACATTATTCATCTCATATGTATACGTATATACTGTACTCTATATCATCTACTGCATCCTTATGTAATACATGTATCACTAGCCACTTTAACTATGCCACTTTGTTTACATACTCATCTCATATGTATATACTGTACTCGATACCATCTACTGTATCTTGCCTATGCTGCTCTGTACCATCACTCATTCATATATCCTTATGTACATATTCTTTATCCCCCTACACTTGTGTGTATAAGACAGTAGTTTTGAAATTGTTAGTTAGATTACTTGTTGGTTATTACTGCATTGTCGGAACTAGAAGCACAAGCATTTCGCTACACTCGCATTAACATCTGCTAACCATGTGTATGTGACAAATACAATTTGATTTGATTTGACTATAAATGGCGTATTTCCTTGAATGGTTAACTTGAGGAACTTTAGTCTCTCTAAACTAGTGTCTCTGTAACATACGCTGCATCTACAATGGCCCTCTATTCTGTTAAACAGGGTAATAAGGATTTTGGGGGCTATTTTGGGCTTTCGTTTTCTGTCCAGCGTGTAGCCTGATGTAAAAATGAGCTCTGAAAGAGGTTGCTCTGCTGCGTATTCAAGAATTAGGGCTTCCAGATCCCGGCAGAGAAATGTAAAGGTTATTTGCCGATTTGAGCCGAAGTGTGAAGCGTTTACCGTGAATGCAGTGTTCGCTAACGTGGAGGAACATTTGTCTTTAAATTCCCCAATCACGTTGTCGCTGAATTTCCGCGATACGGATTGAAATAGAGCACTTATTCCTTATTGGCCATTTGTTGTTTTAATCTAAAGGAAACAGACAATACTGTCCTACCAATCAAAAAGGCAGTAACTGCTCATAGCGTGGAACTGAGAAAAAAAAAAGTTTTTTATTTACCATGGTTTCACAGCAACTTTATACAGTTACTGCTAACATGACCCACATTTTCTCCTGAACACAATACAATAGAGGCAGGATACTTGTCCAAATGATTAAGCATGTATTTAATGTAGGGGGGAAAAATGACATTAACTCATTTTCGACCAAATGAGCAGTTGCTTCTTTTAGTTTTGCTTGCTAGGGCAGAATACCCATCTGTCTTGCCTGTCTGGATTGGAGAGTACTGGGCGTTTTTATCCTCTTTGAAGCTGAGATCTGCGATAGGAGCTATAGCCCCACTGGCACCCTATTCCCTATGTAGTACACTACTTGTATTTTTTTTCTTTACCAGAGTGCTATTGTCCCCGGTCAAAAGTAGACGCAAAGTCGGTTGAGGTATTACTGAGAAGTGAAACTGTTATTTCTAACGAAGGCCAGAGCAGGAGAGTGAGGAATGTGGTAGAGAAATATCACAGGATCATTTCAAATGAGAACGTTGAGTTTAAAACGCTTTTAAACGCCATCTGGCCAACTGTTGATTGGTAACCATGGATACATTACGGTTGCATGTGGCAAACAAAAGGTTTGGAAAACAAAAGGTTTGGAAAACAAAATGGTACAGATTGTTTCGGGATTACAATACAGAAGTGAAAAGGATTTAATGTCTAATTGAAGACAAGTTGTAGCAGTTCCCTGATATGAGATGAACGTTGTGCAGCCATCATTCAGGCTATGGACCCCAACTAACCACTCACTGTTTAAGTAGAGGTAGTGTACTACATAGGGAATAGGGTGCCAGGCTATGGACCCCAACTAACCACTCACTGTTTAAGTAGAGGTAGTGTACTACATAGGGAATAGGGTGCCAGGCTATGGACCCCAACTAACCACTCACTGTTTAAGTAGAGGTAGTGTACTACATAGGGAATAGGGTGCCAGGCTATAGTCCCAACTAACCACTCACTGTTTAAGTAGAGGTAGTGTACTACATAGGGAATAGGGTGCCAGGCTATGGACCCCAACTAACCACTCACTGTTTAAGTAGAGGTAGTGTACTACATAGGGAATAGGGTGCCAGGCTATAGTCCCAACTATTGTTTAAGTAGAGGTAGTGTACTACCTCTACTAGAGGTAGTGTACTACTAGAGGTAGTGTACTACATAGGGAATAGGGTGCCAGGCTATGGTCCCCAACTAACCACTCACTGTTTAAGTAGAGGTAGTGTACTACATAGGGAATAGGGTGCCAGGCTATAGTCCCAACTAACCACTCACTGTTTAAGTAGAGGTAGTGTCCTACATAGGGAATAGGGTGCCAGGCTATAGTCCCCAACTAACCACTCACTGTTTAAGTCAATAAGCCTGGTTCCACAGCCTCATTGACCTGTCCTAAAAGACCCAGCTATTCTGCCTGGTTCCACAGCCTCATTGACCTGTCCTAGTAGACCCAGCTATTATGCCTGGTTCCACAGCCTCATTTGACCTGTCCTAGTAGACCCAGCTATTCTGCCAGCTGTAAATGTAGGCATTTATAAGGACAGGTCCTATGAGACCCAGTGGGTTGTGAACACAGCCTCATTAACAGGCCCTAGGAGACCCAGTGGGTTGTGAACACAGCCTCATTAACAGGCCCTAGGAGACTCCCAGTGGGTTGTGAACACAGCCTCATTAACAGGCCCTATGAGACCCAGTGGGTTGTGAACACAGCCTCATTAACAGGCCCTAGGAGACCCAGTGGGTTGTGAACACAGCCTCATTAACAGGCCCTAGGAGACCCAGTGGGTTGTGAACACAACCTCATTAACAGGCCCTAGGAGACCCAGTGGGTTGTGAACACAGCCTCATTAACAGGCCCTAGGAGACCCAGTGGGTTGTGAACACAGCCTCATTAACAGGCCCTATGAGACCCAGTGGGTTGTGAACACAGCCTCATTAACAAGCCCTAGGAGACCCAGTGGGTTGTGAACACAGCCTCATTAACAGGCCCTATGAGACCCAGTGGGTTGTGAACACAGCCTCATTAACAAGCCCTAGGAGACCCAGTGGGTTGTGAACACAGCCTCATTAACAGGCCTAAGGAGACCCAGTGGGTTGTGAACACAGCCTCATTAACAGGCCCTAGGAGACCCAGTGGGTTGTGAACACAGCCTCATTAACAGGCCCTATGAGACCCAGTGGGTTGTGAACACAGCCTCATTAACAGGCCCTAGGAGACCCAGTGGGTTGTGAACACAGCCTCATTAACAAGCCCTAGGAGACCCAGTGGGTTGTGAACACAGCCTCATTAACAGGCCCTAGGAGACCCAGTGGGTTGTGAACACAGCCTCATTAACAAGCCCTAGGAGACTCCCAGTAAACGTCACCCTGCCATGTTCTCCACCTTCCACTGTAGTGGACACTGAATAATACACTAATGGTTTGTATCTGCTGTCAACGTCCTTCTCTTCCCCCCTCAAGCACATTATGCATATTGATTTAGTTATCAACCTCATGATTTGCACCACAATAGCGTAGACCGAGGTAACTGACCCCTGACCCCACCACATTAACGATGCCTATATTTACGTACGTTGTAGACCCACTACAGACCGATCCCTCAGCTGTTTACCAAAGTGGCGTTGTGTTGTTGTTGTTTGAATCCCAGATGGCCACTTTAAGCCGTAAAACAGGTATTACAATGTGTTTTTCTGTTCTCCATCACCTCGATGCTTCAGGGATATGAGCCTTGTGTTGTATCGTCATGGTGGGAGTTAGTCAGTACCTCCTACCTGCTGGTGACTGTGTTGTATCATCATGGTGGGAGTTAGTCAGTACCTCCTACCTGCTGATGACTGTGTTGTATCATCATGGTGGGAGTTAGTCAGTACCTCCTACCTGCTGGTGACTGTGTTGTGTTGTATCATCATGGTGGGAGTTAGTCAGTACCTCCTACCTGCTGATGACTGTGTTGTATCATCATGGTGGGAGTTAGTCAGTACCTCCTACCTGCTGGTGACTGTGTTGTGTTGTATCATCATGGTGGGAGTTAGTCAGTACCTCCTACCTGCTGATGACTGTGTTGTATCATCATGGTGGAAGTTAGTCAGTATCTCCTACCTGCTGGTGACTGTGTTGTGTTGTATCATCATGGTGGGAGTTAGTCAGTACCTCCTACCTGCTGGTGACTGTGTTGTGTTGTATCATCATGGTGGGAGTTAGTCAGTACCTCCTACCTGCTGATGACTGTGTTGTGTTGTATCATCATGGTGGGAGTTAGTCAGTACCTCCAACCTGCTGATGACTGTGTTGTATCATCATGGTGGGAGTTAGTCAGTACCTCCTACCTGCTGATGACTGTGTTGTATCATCATGGTGGGAGTTAGTCAGTACCTCCTACCTGCTGGTGACTGTGTTGTATCATCATGGTGGGAGTTAGTCAGTACCTCCTACCTGCTGATGACTGTGTTGTGTTGTATCATCATGGTGGGAGTTAGTCAGTACCTCCTACCTGCTGGTGACTGTGTTGTATCATCATGGTGGAAGTTAGTCAGTACCTCCTACCTGCTGATGACTGTGTTGTGTTGTATCATCATGGTGGGAGTTAGTCAGTACCTCCTACCTGCTGATGACTGTGTTGAATCATCATGGTGGGAGTTAGTCAGTACCTCCTACCTGCTGATGACTGTGTTGTATCATCATGGTGGAAGTTAGTCAGTACCTCCTACCTGCTGGTGACTGTGTTGTATCATCATGGTGGGAGTTAGTCAGTACCTCCTACCTGCTGATGACTGTGTTGTGTTGTATCATCATGGTGGAAGTTAGTCAGTACCTCCTACCTGCTGGTGACTGTGTTGTATCATCATGGTGGGAGTTAGTCAGTACCTCCTACCTGCTGATGACTGTGTTGTGTTGTATCATCATGGTGGGAGTTAGTCAGTACCTCCTACCTGCTGATGACTGTGTTGTATCATCATGGTAGGAGTTAGTCAGTACCTCCTACCTGCTGATGACTGTGTTGTATCACCATGGTGGAAGTTAGTCAGTACCTCCTACCTGCTGATGACTGTGTTGTATCATCATGGTGGGAGTTAGTCAGTACCTCCTACCTGCTGGTGACTGTGTTGTATCATCATGGTGGGAGTTAGTCAGTACCTCCTACCTGCTGGTGACTGTGTTGTATCATCATGGTGGGAGTTAGTCAGTACCTCCTACCTGCTGGTGACTGTGTTGTATCATCATGGTGGAAGTTAGTCAGTACCTCCTACCTGCTGGTGACTGTGTTGTATCATCATGGTGGGAGTTAGTCAGTACCTCCTACCTGCTGGTGACTGTGTTGTGTTGTATCATCATGGTGGGAGTTAGTCAGTACCTCCTACCTGCTGATGACTGTGTTGTATCATCATGGTGGAAGTTAGTCAGTATCTCCTACCTGCTGGTGACTGTGTTGTGTTGTATCAGCATGGTGGGAGTTAGTCAGTACCTCCTACCTGCTGGTGACTGTGTTGTGTTGTATCATCATGGTGGGAGTTAGTCAGTACCTCCTACCTGCTGATGACTGTGTTGTGTTGTATCATCATGGTGGGAGTTAGTCAGTACCTCCTACCTGCTGATGACTGTGTTGTATCATCATGGTGGGAGTTAGTCAGTACCTCCTACCTGCTGGTGACTGTGTTGTATCATCATGGTGGGAGTTAGTCAGTACCTTCTACCTGCTGATGACTGTGTTGTGTTGTATCATCATGGTGGGAGTTAGTCAGTACCTCCTACCTGCTGGTGACTGTGTTGTATCATCATGGTGGAAGTTAGTCAGTACCTCCTACCTGCTGATGACTGTGTTGTGTTGTATCATCATGGTGGGAGTTAGTCAGTACCTCCTACCTGCTGATGACTGTGTTGAATCATCATGGTGGGAGTTAGTCAGTACCTCCTACCTGCTGATGACTGTGTTGTATCATCATGGTGGAAGTTAGTCAGTACCTCCTACCTGCTGGTGACTGTGTTGTATCATCATGGTGGGAGTTAGTCAGTACCTCCTACCTGCTGATGACTGTGTTGTGTTGTATCATCATGGTGGGAGTTAGTCAGTACCTCCTACCTGCTGATGACTGTGTTGTATCATCATGGTAGGAGTTAGTCAGTACCTCCTACCTGCTGATGACTGTGTTGTATCACCATGGTGGAAGTTAGTCAGTACCTCCTACCTGCTGATGACTGTGTTGTATCATCATGGTGGAAGTTAGTCAGTACCTCCTACCTGCTGGTGACTGTGTTGTATCATCATGGTGGGAGTTAGTCAGTACCTCCTACCTGCTGATGACTGTGTTGTATCATCATGGTGGGAGTTAGTCAGTACCTCCTACCTGCTGGTGACTGTGTTGTATCATCATGGTGGGAGTTAGTCAGTACCTCCTACCTGCTGGTGACTGTGTTGTATCATCATGGTGGGAGTTAGTCAGTACCTCCTACCTGCTGGTGACTGTGTTGTATCATCATGGTGGAAGTTAGTCAGTACCTCCTACCTGCTGGTGACTGTGTTGTATCATCATGGTGGGAGTTAGTCAGTACCTCCTACCTGCTGGTGACTGTGTTGTGTTGTATCATCATGGTGGGAGTTAGTCAGTACCTCCTACCTGCTGATGACTGTGTTGTATCATCATGGTGGAAGTTAGTCAGTATCTCCTACCTGCTGGTGACTGTGTTGTGTTGTATCAGCATGGTGGGAGTTAGTCAGTACCTCCTACCTGCTGGTGACTGTGTTGTGTTGTATCATCATGGTGGGAGTTAGTCAGTACCTCCTACCTGCTGATGACTGTGTTGTGTTGTATCATCATGGTGGGAGTTAGTCAGTACCTCCTACCTGCTGATGACTGTGTTGTATCATCATGGTGGGAGTTAGTCAGTACCTCCTACCTGCTGGTGACTGTGTTGTATCATCATGGTGGGAGTTAGTCAGTACCTTCTACCTGCTGATGACTGTGTTGTGTTGTATCATCATGGTGGGAGTTAGTCAGTACCTCCTACCTGCTGGTGACTGTGTTGTATCATCATGGTGGAAGTTAGTCAGTACCTCCTACCTGCTGATGACTGTGTTGTGTTGTATCATCATGGTGGGAGTTAGTCAGTACCTCCTACCTGCTGATGACTGTGTTGAATCATCATGGTGGGAGTTAGTCAGTACCTCCTACCTGCTGATGACTGTGTTGTATCATCATGGTGGAAGTTAGTCAGTACCTCCTACCTGCTGGTGACTGTGTTGTATCATCATGGTGGGAGTTAGTCAGTACCTCCTACCTGCTGATGACTGTGTTGTGTTGTATCATCATGGTGGGAGTTAGTCAGTACCTCCTACCTGCTGATGACTGTGTTGTATCATCATGGTAGGAGTTAGTCAGTACCTCCTACCTGCTGATGACTGTGTTGTATCACCATGGTGGAAGTTAGTCAGTACCTCCTACCTGCTGATGACTGTGTTGTATCATCATGGTGGAAGTTAGTCAGTACCTCCTACCTGCTGATGACTGTGTTGTATCATCATGGTGGAAGTTAGTCAGTACCTCCTACCTACTGGTGACTGTGTTGTATCATCATGGTGGGAGTTAGTCAGTACCTCCTACCTGCTGGTGACTGTGTTGTGTTGTATCATCATGGTGGAAGTTAGTCAGTACCTCCTACCTGCTGATGACTGTGTTGTATCATCATGGTGGGAGTTAGTCAGCCAAACTTCATAGGCTATTACACCTTGTGTGTGTGTGTGTGTGTGTGTGTGTGTGTGTGTGTGTGTGTGTGTGTGTGTGTGTGTGTGTGTGTGTGTGTGTGTGTGTGTGTGTGTGTGTGTGTGTGTGTGTGTGTGTGTGTGTGTGTGTGTGGTGTGGCAGCGTGTGTGGAGAATAAGATAGAAAAGACATTTTACATTTCTGAGAAACCTTCACTAAACTAACATTTAGCCTCAGAGGGATAGCCATGAATACACCCTACATAGACATGAATAAACTATACATAGACATGAATACACCCTACATAGACATGAATACACCCTACATAGGCATGAATAAACCCTACATAGGCATGAATAAACCCTACATAGGCATGAATAAACCCTACATAGACATGAATAAACACTACATAGACATGAATAAACCCTACATAGACATGAATAAGCCCTACATAGGCATGAATAAACCCTACATAGACATGAATAAACCCTACATAGGCATGAATAAACCCTACATAGGCATGAATAAACCCTACATAGACATGAATAAACCCTACATAGACATGAATAAACACTACATAGACATGAATAAACCCTACATAGACATGAATAAGCCCTACATAGGCATGAATAAACCCTACATAGACATGAATACACCCTACATAGGCATGAATAAACCCTACATAGACATGAATAAACCCTACATAGACATGAATAAGCCCTACATAGGCATGAATAAACCCTACATAGACATGAATAAACCCTACATAGGCATGAATAAACCCTACATAGACATGAATAAACCCTACATAGACATGAATAAACCCTACATAGACATGAATAAACACTACATAGGCATGAATAAACCCTACATAGACATGAATAAACCCTACATAGACATGAATAAACCCTACATAGACATGAATAAACACTACATAAGCATTAATAAACCCTACATAGACATGAATAAACCCTACATAGGCATGAATAAACCCTACATGGACATTAATTTGAGATACAGATTACAGATGTAGGATCTTAATTTGAGCCAGATTGCTACAGCAGGAAAATAGTCCTGCGGCAACAGAAAATGTGAGTTATAATCAAATCCAATTTTATTGGTCACATACACATTCTAACAGATGTTATTGAGGATGTAGTGAAACGATTATTATGTGGATTGTAACTAATTGACATTTTTTGTAAATGTTGATACATTTTTCATAAGGGTCCAAAATAAAGTTTTCGGCATTTCGAAATGGAAATTACAAACTTTAGAAGCCTTTTTTTAAACCTCAAATTCACAAAAAAAGGTTTTAAATGTCCTGCATTTCAGGAACGTTCTCCTGCATCACTGTGATCAAATTAAGATCCTACTCTCAGACTCTAAGGGCATAGAGATAATTGAATACACTATTTTGAAAGGCAGACAGACTTAATCTGTAGGCTGGTAGATGTGGACTGGGTCCAAAATGGCACCCTACTCCCTGTATAGTGCACTACTTTTAACCAGAGTCCTATGGGCCCTGGTCTGCAGTAGTGCACTATATGGGGACTAGGGAGCCATTTGGGACGCATGGTAGTCGTCCTGTGTGGGTCCTGGTTGCAGAGCATGGCATTACCCTACTGGACGTTTCACACACCATTAATACTCACCGTTTTGTATTTTAATGTGTTAAGAATGGGATTTCAATGTAATTCCACTAGGTCAGTCCCAAACGGCACCCTATTCCCTATGGGCCCTGGTGAAAAGTAGGGCACTTAATAGGGATAGGGTGCCATTTGGGATACATTGACAGTCCCCTTCTAATCCCTGTCCCGTCGGCCTGGGACACATCTGTCTCTCTGTCCCTCTCCTCCTCTGTCTCTCTGTCCCTCTCCTCCTCTGTCTCTCTGTCCCTCTCCCTCTCCTCCTCTGTCTCTCTGTCCTTCTCCTCCTCTGTCTCTCTGTCCTTCTCCTCCTCTGTCTCTCTGTCCCTCTCCTCCCTGTCTCTCTGTCCCTCTCCTCCTCTGTCTCTCTGTCCCTCTCCTCCTCTGTCTCTCTGTCCCTCTCCTCCTCTGTCTCTCTGTCCCTCTCCTCCTCTGTCTCTCTGTCCCTCTCCTTCTCTGTCTGACATGTCCTTCCAGACAGGACTGTCTTCTTCTCCATAGTAATGACATGTCCTTCCAGACAGGACTGTCTTCTTCTCCATAGTAATGACATGTCCTTCCAGACAGGACTGACTTCTTCTCCATAGTAATGACATGTCCTTCCAGACAGGACTGACTTCTTCTCCATAGTAATGACATGTCCTTCCAGACAGGACTGACTTCTTCTCCATAGTAATGACATGTCCTTCCAGACAGGACTGACTTCTTCTCCATAGTAATGACATGTCCTTCCAGACAGGACTGTCTTCTTCTCCATAGTAATGCATGTTTTCTTTCTCCTCCTTCTTCAGGGGAAATGGTCATCGCCCCTCCCACATCGGCTCAGCTGAGATACGGTAAGAGAGGAAGAAAACAAAGAGAGATGTGTCTTTGAAAAGAGAGATGTGTCTTTGAAAAGAGAGAGATGTCTTTGAAAAGAGAGAGATGTCTTTGAAAAGAGAGAGATGTCTTTGAAAAGAGAGAGATGTGTCTTTGAAAAGAGAGAGGTGTCTTTGAAAAGAGAGAGGTGTCTTTGAAAAGAGAGAGATGTGTCTTTGAAAAGAGAGAGATGTGTCTTTGAAAAGAGAGAGATGTCTTTGAAAAGAGAGAGATGTCTTTGAAAAGAGAGAGGTGTCTTCGAAAAGAGAGAGCTGTCTTTGAAAAGAGAGAGGTGTCTTTGAAAAGAGAGAGGTGTCTTTGAAAAGAGAGAGATGTGTCTTTGAAAAGAGAGAGATGTCTTTGAAAAGAGAGAGATGTCTTTGAAAAGAGAGATGTGTCTTTGAAAAGAGAGGTGTCTTTGAAAAGAGAGTGTGTCTTTGAAAAGAGAGAGCTGTCTTTGAAAAGAGAGAGGTGTCTTTGAAAAGAGAGATGTGTCTGAAAAGAAAGAGGTGTCTTTGAAAAGAGAGAGGTGTCTTTGAAAAGAGAGAGATGTCTTTGAAAAGAGAGAGGTGTCTTTGAAAAGATAGATGCATATATGAAACAGTGGAGAACGCTGGAGAATTCATATATGAAACAGTGGAGAACGCTGGAGGATTCATATATGAAACAGTGGAGAACGCTGGAGGATTCATATATGAAACAGTGGAGAACGCTGGAGGATTCATATATGAAACAGTGGAGAACGCTGGAGGATTCATATATGAAACAGTGGAGAACGCTGGAGGATTCATATATGAAACAGTGGAGAACGCAGGAGGATTCATATATGAAACAGTGGAGAACGCAGGAGGATTCATATATGAAACAGTGGAGAACGCAGGAGGATTCATATAGGAAACAGTGGAGAACGCAGGAGGATTCATATATGAAACAGTGGAGAACGCAGGAGGATTCATATATGAAACAGTGGAGAACGCAGGAGGATTCATATATGAAACAGTGGAGAACGCAGGAGGATTCATATATGAAACAGTGGAGAACGCTGGAGGATTCATATATGAAACAGTGGAGAACGCAGGAGGATTCATATATGAAACAGTGGAGAATGCTGGAGGATTCATATATGAAACAGTGGAGAACGCAGGAGGATTCATATAGGAAACAGTGAAGAACGCTGGAGGATTCATATATGAAACAGTGGAGAATGCTGGAGGATTCATATATGAAACAGTGGAGAACGCTGGAGGATTCATATATGAAACAGTGGAGAACGCAGGAGGATTCATATATGAAACAGTGGAGAACGCTGGAGGATTCATATATGAAACAGTGGAGAATGCTGAAGGATTCATATATGAAACAGTGGAGAACGCAGGAGGATTCATATATGAAACAGTGGAGAACGCAGGAGGATTCATATATGAAACAGTGGAGAACGCTGGAGGATTCATATATGAAACAGTGGAGAACGCAGGAGGATTCATATATGAAACAGTGGAGAACGCTAGAGGATTTGTTTCCTCCCTGTCTGTGCTCACAGACACATTCCCAGCCCACATATTCACCAGGGCTGAACTGATGACTATCATGCAGTATACCCGGGTTGATGACCAGAGTGGAAAAGAATTCCACATTGATGGCCAATAGGAGTTAGAATGAGTTCATTCAGGTTCAAGACAGATTCCTTTGCTTTTGATTAGTTGAATCAGACGGCCAATGTTTTTGCAACACCTCCCTGTTTTGGTCTGGTACCAGAGAACATTTGGCCAGAAGTAGGACTGACGACAGAGGGCCGAGTTATGTAGAACTCACTTTTCTTCCCCGTTTGTAACTGCCAAATGTTCGTCCAGGTTCACTGTGTCTCATCACTTCTTCAAGTTTCCAGTACATGTGTGGGATGTTAAATGGGATGTTGTGTGCGTGTGCGTGTGTGTGTGTGTGTGTGTGTTCTTTCTTTTGCAGTCCTTCTACACAACGCCATTCCTTTTGTAGGATTTGGTTTCCTGGACAACGCCATCATGATTGTAGCTGTAAGTTACACCACTTCATCAAATGAATATCACGTTTAGATCTGTGTCTCTGTGGTAGACCCTCTATAGTATTACCGTAATACTAGATATATTCTACAGTAATATGTGGTAGCCCTCTATCCATACTAGTATTACAGTAATATTAGATACATTCTACAGTAATATGTGGTAGACCTCTATCCATACTAGTATTACCGTAATACTAGATACATTCTACAGTAATATGTGGTAGCCCTCTATCCATACTAGTATTACCGTAATACTAGATATATTATACAGTAATATGCTGTAGCCCTCTATCCATACTAGTATTACCGTAATACTATATATATTATACCGTAATATGTGGTAGACCTCTATCCATACTAGTATCACAGTAAATGTGGTAGATCTCTATCCATACTAGTATTACAGTAATACTAGATATATTATACAGTAATATGTGGTAGACCTCTATCCATACTAGTATTACCGTAATACTAGATATATTATATAGTAATATGCTGTAGCCCTCTATCCATACTAGTATTACCGTAATACTAGATATATTATACAGTAATATGCTGTAGCCCTCTATCCATACTAGTATTACCGTAATACTTGATATATTCTACAGTAATATGTGGTAGACCTCTATCCATACTAGTATTACCGTAATACTAGATACATTCTACAGTAATATGTGGTAGACCTCTATCCATACTAGTATTACAGTAATACTAGATGTATTCTACAGTAATATGTGGTAGACCTCTATCCATACTAGTATTACAGTAATATTAGATAGATTCTACAGTAATATGTGGTAGACCTCTATCCATACTAGTATTACAGTAATACTAGATAGATTCTACAGTAATATGTGGTAGACCTCTATCCATACTAGTATTACCGTAATACTAGATACATTCTACAGTAATATGTGGTAGATCTCTATCCATACTAGTATTACAGTAATACTAGATAGATTCTACAGTAATATGTGGTAGATATCTGTTTCATTGACGTTGAAGTGAGAATCTGGTATCTGTCATTTACTGTAGCTAGAGAGTTGGTCAATTCTAATTTTAGCTTTTCAAAACATTGACATTTATTTTTTTGCCACAAAAAGCAGACTCTATTATCCACATCTAACTCACTTAACCTCATTCAAAGACTTTCATTCTGAGGGACAAAAAATTGACTCATTGAAGTTGAATACAAAAGCTTTAGCTTTCAGCGGTGGTTTTTCATTACAGCATGAAACACACACTATATAAACATACAGTGGGGCAAAAAAAAGTATTTAGTCAGCCACGAATTGTGCAAGTTCTCCCACTTAAAAAGATGAGAGAGGCCTGTAATTTTCATCATAGGTAGTACACTTAAGCCCCACTATATGTCACGTGTTTGGGGTTTTTCCCACATGGCCTTAACAAATAACAACAGAGAATTGATGAGGGTGTTTGTGTGTTTTGTTTTTAGGGCACGCAGATTGAGTTGTCCATAGGTGTGGTCCTTGGGATTTCAACTATGGCAGGTATGTCGAAAACCAGAAATAATATGCGAGTCCCTAATGGGACCGTATTCCCTATGTAGTTCACTATATGGGGAATAGGGTGCCATTTGGGATGCAGGCTATATGCTTTGTAATGTTTTTTGTTGTTGTATATTTACAGTGCCTAGTGAAAGTCTACACGCCCCTTGCACAGTTTTAAGAGATTACATTTCAAAAGGGATTACATTTCAAAAGGGATTACATTTCAAACGGGATTACATTTAAAAAAAGGGATTACATTTCAAACGGGATTACATTTCAAAGGGGATTACATTTCAAACGGGATTACATTTCAAAGGGGATTACATTTCAAACGGGATTACATTTCAAAAGGGATTACATTTCAAACGGGATTACATTTCAAAAGGGATTACATTTCAAACGGAATTATATTTAAAAGGGGATTACTGTCACAAACGTCGTAGTGAGGAGACCAAAGTGCAGCGTGATGTGAATCCATTATTTTAAAGTAAGACGAAAATAACACGAAGTACACTAAACAAACAAAACAGAATATCAAAACGAACGTGACCGCTATAAACACTGAGTGCAAAACATGCAACATCACATAGACAATAACCCACAAAATACCCAAAGAAGATGGCTGCCTAAATATGGTTCCCAATCAGAGACAAGGATAAACACCTGCCTCTAATTGAGAACCAATCTAGGCAACCATAGACCTACATAAACACCTAGATGGAAAACAACCCCATAAATCTACAAAAAACCCTAGACAGTACAAACACCCTAGACAAAAACACCCATACCACCCTCGTCACACCCTGACCTAACCAAAATATATAAAGAAAACAAAGACTACTCAGGTCAGGGCGTGACAATTACATTCAATTTCTCCCCCCAAAGGTCTACACAACCTACTCCACATTTTCAAAGTGAAAAATCTTTACGGAAAATAATAAAATTTACCTGAAGACGTCTTGATTGCGTATGTCCCCCCCCCCCAGAGTTAATACTTGGTGGAAGCACCTTTGGCAGCCATGACAGCGGTGAATCATTTTTTATAATATTCTACCAACATACAGAGCATACAGGAAAAGTATTCAGACCCCTTGACTTGTTCCACATTTTGTTACGTTACAGCCTTATTCTAAAACAATACTCCATAATGACATCACAATACTCCATAATGACATCACAATACTCCATAATGACATCACAATACTCCATAATGACAAAGCAAAAACGGGTTTTTATACATTTGAGAAAATGTATTCATAAGTATTCAGACCCTTTACTCAGTACTTTGTTGAAGCACCTTTGACACAAATATATCCTCGAGTCTTCTTGGGTATGAAGCTTGGCACACCTGTATTTGGGGAGTTTCTCTCATTCTTCTCTGCAGATCTTCTCAAGCTCTGTCAGGTTGGATGAGGAGCGTCGCTGCAAAGCTATTTTCAGGTCTCTCCAGAGATGTTAGATCGGGTTCAAGTCCAGGTTCTGGCTGGGCCACTCAAGGACATTCCGAAACTTGTCCTGAAGCCACTCCTGCGTTGTCTTGGCTGTGTGCTTAGGGTCTTTGTCCTGTTGGAAGCTAATCCTTCACCCCAAGTCTGAGGTCCCTCGATCCTGACTAGTTTCCCAGTCCCTGCCGCTGAAAAACATCACTGCAGCATGATGCTGTCACCACCATGCTTCACCATAGGGACGGTGCCAGGTTTCCTCCAGACGTGACGCTTGGCATTCAGGACAAAGAGTTTAATCTTGGTTTCATCAGACCAGAGAATCTTGTTTCTCATGGTTTGAGAGTCTTTTGGCAAACTCCAAGCAGGCTGTCGTGCATTCTTCTGAGGAGTGGCTTCCGTCTGGCCTCTTTACCATAAAGTCTTGATTAGTGCAGTGCTGCAGAGATGGTTGTCCTTCTGGAAGGTTCTCCCATCTCCACAGAGGAACACTGGAGCTCTGTCAGTGACCATCAGGGTTGCTCAGTTTGGCCCGGGCGGCCAGCTCTAGGAAGAGTCTTGGTGGTTCCAAACTTCTTCCATTTAAGAATGATGGAGGTTAGTGTGTTCTTTGGTACCTTCAATGCTGCAGAAATGTTTTGGTACCCTTCCCCAGATCTGTGCCTCAAAACAATTCTGTCTCTGAGCTCTACGGACAATTCCTTCGACCTCATGGCTTGGTTTTTGCTCTGAAATGCACCGTCAACTATGGGACCTTATATAGACCGATGTGTGCCTTTCCAAATCATGTCCAATCAATTGAATTTACCACATGTGGACTCCAAACAAGTTGTAGAAACATCTCAAGGATGAACAATGGAAACAGGATGCACCTGAGCTCAATTTCAAGTCTCATAGCAAAGGGTCTGAATACTTATAAGTTATTTCACTTTTACATTTTTTATCAATTTGCCTTGTCATTATGGGGTATTGTCTGTAAATTGATGAGGAAAACATGTAATTTAATCAATTTTAGAAAAAGGCTGTAACGTAACAAAATGTGGAAAAAGTCAAGGGGTCTGAATACTTTCCGAATGCACTGTATGTCCATTGTTTTTGTAAAAATTACTCAAGCTCAGTAAATTTGGTTGGCAATCATTGATGGACAGTAATATTCTAACCGTGTCTCTGAGATTCTCAAGCAAATTTAAGTCAGGACTGAGACTGGACCACTCAGGAACAATCAACACCTATTGGAAAGCCATTCTAGTGTGTCTTTGGCATTCAAATGTGTGTTATTGTCATGCAAAAAAAAAGAAACTAACTTTTTACCTGGATTTGACTCTTTTTAATATTAATTTTGATCCTGACAAACCCCCCAGTCCCTGCTGGTGAGAAGCATACCCATAACATGATGTTGCCACCACATTACTTGAAAATACAGAGTTTCACTCTGTGTTGTATTGCATTGGATTTGACCCAAACCTGTAGTTGACACACTCCCCCTCCCAGCCATTCCTGCTTCATAGACAACAACCCTAAGGGCAATACAATAGGGGGTGTGGGGCCATTCTCTTTCAAATGTTCAAACACAGACCCCCCCCCCCCCCAGGTCCCTACACATCAATCATCATGACAACTTCAAAGGAATAGATATATGCATAAATTAGCACACCCTCTAACGCGTGAGAACAGGAACAGGATGCCCATATATGGGCATAAGCACGTGATCCGTTCCCGCCAGGATGTCCTGACCGGATGCCCAAATATTTTTTTTTAATTTTTTTTTAATTTCACCTTTATTTAACCAGGTAGGCTAGTTGAGAACACCTTTATTTAACCAGGTAGGCTAGTTGAGAACACCTTTATTTAACCAGGTAGGCTAGTTGAGAACACCTTTATTTAACCAGGTAGGCTAGTTGAGAACACCTTTATTTAACCAGGTAGGCTAGTTGAGAACACCTTTATTTAACCAGGTAGGCTAGTTGAGAACAAGTTCTCATTTGCAACTGCGACCTGGCCAAGATAAAGCATAGCAGTGTGAGCATACAACAAAGAGTTACACATGGAGTAAACAATTAACAAGTCAATAACACAGTAGAAAACAAAGGGGGGGTCTATATACAATGTGTGCAAAAGGCATGAGGAGGTAGGCAAATAATTACAATTTTGCAGATTAACACTGATCAGATGGTCATGTACAGGTAGAGATATTGGTGTGCAGAAGAGCAGAAAAGTAAATAAATAAAAACAGTATGGGGATGAGGTAGGTGAAAAGGGTGGGCTATTTACCAATAGACTATGTACAGCTGCAGCGATCGGTTAGCTGCTCAGATAGCTGATGTTTGAAGTTGGTGAGGGAGATAAAAGTCTCCAACTTCAGCGATTTTTGCAATTCGTTCCAGTCACAGGCAGCAGAGTACTGGAACGAAAGGCGGCCGAATGAGGTGTTCGCTTTAGGGATGATCAGTGAGATACACCTGCTGGAGCGCGTGCTACGGATGGGTGTTGCCATCGTGACCAGTGAGCTGAGATAAGGCGGAGCTTTACCTAGCATAGACTTGTAGATGACCTGGAGCCAGTGGGTCTGGCGACGAATATGTAGCGAGGGCCAGCCGACTAGAGCATACAAGTCGCAGTGGTGGGTGGTATAAGGTGCTTTAGTGACAAAACGGATGGCACTGTGATAGACTGCATCCAGTTTGCTGAGTAGAGTGTTGGAAGCCATTTTGTAGATGACATCGCCGAAGTCGAGGATCGGTAGGATAGTCAGTTTTACTAGGGTAAGCTTGGCGGCTTGAGTGAAGGAGGCTTTGTTGCGGAATAGAAAGCCGACTCTTGATTTGATTTTCGATTGGAGATGTTTGATATGAGTCTGGAAGGAGAGTTTGCAGTCTAGCCAGACACCTAGGTACTTATAGACGTCCACATATTCTAGGTCGGAACCATCCAGGGTGGTGATGCTAGTCGGGCATGCAGGTGCAGGCAGCGACCGGTTGAAAAGCATGCATTTGGTTTTACTAGCGTTTAAGAGCAGTTGGAGGCCACGGAAGGAGTGTTGTATGGCATTGAAGCTTGTTTGGAGGTTAGATAGCACAGTGTCCAAAGACGCAAACCTGGGCATGCACACATCTTCCTGACATAGGGTCATAAATCATACGTTTGACGTGTGCCGTCTACTTTATTCTCTCTGATATATGTTGCCCTAAGAGTTGTGCAATGTTGGTTGAATCTTATTCACATTAATTCACAGCTGTAATGGCTGCCACAAGTGATTCCACCCATTCCACTCTTGGATGTCAATTACACTCATTTTCAATTTCTTAGTAAATACATTTTTATTAGGAGATCCATTTTTATTTTATTTTTTATTTTTATTATTTCTCTATGAAAATATGGATTAGGTTGTGTAGATCAATAGGGGGGAAAAATCTAATTGAATCTCTTTTTCGATTAAATTTTAAAGCAGGAAATGTGAAGACTGTCCAAGGGGTTGTGTAGACTTTCACTGGCGACTATCTCAATACATTTAATGTCCATCTGAATGTAACTTGGCAATTTAATCCTACACTCAACGTCTAATTAAAGCCTTGGGTTGCCTCCAAAATGGCACACTATCCCCTATGCAGTACACTACTTGGTGGCACCTTAATTGTGGAGGACGGGGCTCGTGTTAATGGATGGAGCGGAATCAGTGGAACGGTATCAAATACATCTAACACATGGTTCCCATTCTATTTGCTCCGTTCCAGACATTATTATGAGCCGTCCTCCCCTCAGCAGACTCCACTGTAATATGACCATAGGGCTGTGGTCAGTAATCCACCATATGTAGATTAACTCTGACCCTAGGAGGTCCGGAGCCCGCTGCACACATCTGATGTCCCAGGTCTAAATCAGGCCCTGATTACAGGGGAACAATGACTGGTGTCCCAGGTCTAAATCAGGCCCTGGTTAGAGGACAACAATGACTGGTGTCCCAGGTCTAAATCAGGCCCTAATTAGAGGACAACATTGACTGGTGTCCCAGGTCTAAATCAGGCCCTGATTAGAGGTGAACAATGACTGGTGTCCCAGGTCTAAATCAGGCCCTAATTAGAGGACAACGTTGACTGGTGTCCTAGGTCTAAATCAGGCCCTGATTAGAGGTGAACAATGACTGGTGTCCCAGGTCTAAATCAGGCCCTGATTATAAGGCAACAATGACTGGTGTCCCAGGTCTAAATCAGGCCACGATTAGAGGGCAACAATGACTGGTGTCTCAGGTCTAAATCAGGCCCTGATTAGAGGTGAACAATGACTGGTGTCCCAGGTCTAAATCAGGCCCTGATTAGAGGTGAACAATGACTGGTGTCCCAGGTCTAAATCAGGCCCTGATTAGAGGTGAACAATGACTGGTGTCCCAGGTCTAAATCAGGCCCTGATTAGAGGTGAACAATGAAAACACGCAGAGGGACTGACTTGGAGGACCAGAGTTGAGTTTGAGGGATATAGGGAATAGGGAGCCATTTGAAACACACGTTCTCTCAGTTTGTCCCCTTGGTCTGGCTAGCTGCCAGACACTGAAGAGAGTGACAGATAGCGGATGACGATTATTCATATGTATGGTAATATTCCTCTTCAGTCGTCTGAATGACGACAGCGATATCCTAGCCGTTCACTTTAGGACAAGAGGTGATCATTTGCATTTTAACACAATGATCCAGCCTTCTTGGGAACCAAACGACAGAGAGACAGTGCATCCCAAATGGCACCCTGTTCCCTATACAGGGCACTGCTTTTGACCAGGGCCCATAGGGTAGTGCACTATATAGGGCATAGGGTACCATTTGGGACTCATCCATAGTCTAGCTAGCTACCGTACCATAATATAACATATAACATACCATAACAGTCATATCACATCACAGATTAATGAGACTTCAGCCTGTAACAGAGGAGAACATATCAGAGATAAATGAGAGTTTAACAGAGGAGAACATATCAGAGATAAATGAGCCCGTAACAGAGGAGAACATATCAGAGATAAATGAGAGTTTAACAGAGGAGAACATATCAGAGATAAATGAGCCTGTAACAGAGGAGAACATATCAGAGATAAATGAGCCTGTAACAGAGGAGAACATATCAGAGATAAATGAGCCCGTAACAGAGGAGAACATATCAGAGATAAATGAGAGTTTAACAGAGGAGAACATATCAGAGATAAATGAGCCCGTAACAGAGGAGAACATATCAGAGATAAATGAGAGTTTAACAGAGGAGAACATATCAGAGATAAATGAGAGTTTAACAGAGGAGAACATATCAGAGATAAATGAGAGTTTAACAGAGGAGAACATATCAGAGATAAATGAGCCTGTAACAGAGGAGAACATATCAGAGATAAATGAGAGTTTAACAGAGGAGAACATATCAGAGATAAATGAGAGTTTAACAGAGGAGAACATATCAGAGATAAATGAGCCTGTAACAGAGGAGAACCGATCAGAGATAAATGAGAGTTTAACAGAGGAGAACATATCAGAGATAAATGAGAGTTTAACAGAGGAGAACATATCAGAGATAAATGAGAGTTTAACAGAGGAGAACATATCAGAGATAAATGAGAGTTTAACAGAGGAGAACATATCAGAGATAAATGAGAGTTTAACAGAGGATAACATATCAGAGATAAATGAGAGTTTAACAGAGGAGAACATATCAGAGATAAATGAGAGTTTAACAGAGGAGAACATATCAGAGATAAATGAGAGTTTAACAGAGGATAACATATCAGAGATAAATGAGAGTTTAACAGAGGAGAACATATCAGAGATAAATGAGAGTTTAACAGAGGAGAACATATCAGAGATAAATGAGAGTTTAACAGAGGAGAACATATCAGAGATAAATGAGCCTGTAACAGAGGAGAACCGATCAGAGATAAATGAGAGTTTAACAGAGGAGAACATATCAGAGATAAATGAGAGTTTAACAGAGGAGAACATATCAGAGATAAATGAGTCTGTAACAGAGGAGAACATATCAGAGATAAATGAGTCTGTAACAGAGGAGAACATCAGGTTGTCAGATAGAGGATGGGGATAATTCACTCTCCATACATAATATAATGACAAAATGATCTATTTTACTGTGTCCCTCTCCCTTCCCTTTCTCTGGCCTTGGGGAGAGGAGGAGAGGTGAGGGAAGAAGAGGAGAGGAGAGGAGGGGGGAGGTGGAGGTAAGAGGAGAGGAGAGGAGAGGAGAGGAGAGGAGAGGGGAGGGGAGGGGAGGGGAGGGGAGGGGAGAGGAGAGGAGAGGAGAGGAGAGGAGAGGAGAGGAGAGGAGAGGAGAGGAGAGGAGAGGAGAGGAGAGGAGAGGAGAGGAGAGGAGAGGAGAGGAGAGGAGAGGAGAGGAGAGGAGAGGAGAGGAGAGGAGTAGAACCACAAACTGTTATTGAACCAGCACCGTATAAACTGTTTGCTGCAGAACCTGTTATATGAAGACCATGAGACTAGCTGAGGAAACACACACACACACACACACACACACACACACACACACACACACACACACACACACACACACACACACACACACACACACACTGCTCTGTCAGCGGATTTCTTCAATCTCTTCCCATTTGTGAGCCCTGATGGAATTTGGGATGGGTACCAGCAGCAAACGAAGCTATTGACTCTGTGGAAACTGGAAACGTCTGTGAGACTGTCAATATATTGAATCCTGGGGTAGTTGAGGTCTGAAGCATCACCTATGGCTGGCCTGTGTTCTGGGACAACAACATATTGAATCCTGGGGTAGTTGAGGTCTGAAGCATCACCTATGGCTGGCCTGTGTTCTGGGACAACAACATATTGAATCCTGGGGTCTGGGACAACAACATATTGAATCCTGGTGTAGTTGAGGCCTGCAGCATCACCTATGGCTGGCCTGTGTTATGGGATAACAACATATTGAATCCTGGGGTAGTTGAGGCCTGAAGCATCACCTATGGCTGGCCTGTGTTCTGGGACAACAACATATTGAATCCTGGGGTCTGGGACAACAACATATTGAATCCTGGTGTAGTTGAGGCCTGCAGCATCACCTATGGCTGGCCTGTGTTATGGGATAACAACATATTGAATCCTGGGGTAGTTGAGGTCTGAAGCATCACCTATGGCTGGCCTGTGTTCTGGGACAACAACATATTGAATCCTGGGGTAGTTGAGGTCTGAAGCATCACCTATGGCTGGCCTGTGTTATGGGACAACAACATATTGAATCCTGGGGTAGTTGAGGTCTGAAGCATCACCTATGGCTGGCCTGTGTTATGGGACAACAACATATTGAATCCTGGGGTAGTTGAGGTCTGAAGCATCACCTATGGCTGGCCTGTGTTCTGGGACAACAACATATTGAATCCTGGGGTCTGGGACAACAACATATTGAATCCTGGTGTAGTTGAGGCCTGCAGCATCACCTATGGCTGGCCTGTGTTATGGGATAACAACATATTGAATCCTGGGGTAGTTGAGGCCTGAAGCATCACCTATGGCTGGCCTATGTTCTGGGACAACAACATATTGAATCCTGGGGTAGTTGAGGCCTGAAGCATCACCTATGGTTGGCCTATGTTCTGGGACAACAACATATTGAATCCTGGGGTAGTTGAGGTCTGAAGCATCACCTATGGCTGGCCTGTGTTCTGGGACAACAACATATTGAATCCTGGGGTCTGGGACAACAACATATTGAATCCTGGGGTAGTTGAGGTCTGAAGCATCACCTATGGCTGGCCTGTGTTCTGGGACAACAACATATTGAATCCTGGGGTAGTTGAGGTCTGAAGCATCACCTATGGCTGGCCTGTGTTCTGGGACAACAACATATTGAATCCTGGGGTAGTTGAGGTCTGAAGCATCACCTATGGCTGGCCTGTGTTCTGGGACAACAACATATTGAATCCTGGGGTAGTTGAGGTCTGAAGCATCACCTATGGCTGGCCTGTGTTCTGGGACAACAACATATTGAATCCTGGGGTCTGGGACAACAACATATGTATTGTGATAGTGGGAGATTGTTTTCTGTTTGGTATTCTCTCAGTCTTTTTTCCTTCAGATATATTCCTCTGAGCAGGAAACCTTCTGTTCTCTTGATTATGGGTAACAGTTACAGCACCAAGGCATTTCACTGAGCCCTTTACTAGTGTGGTCGGAGGAATAAACAGAAGCATTTCACTGAGCCCTTTACTAGTGTGGTCGGAGGAATAAACAGAAGCATTTCACTGAGCCCTTTACTAGTGTGGTCGGAGGAATAAACAGAAGCATTTCACTGAGCCCTTTACTAGTGTGGTCGGAGGAATAAACAGAAGCATTTCACTGAGCCCTTTACTAGTGTGGTCGGAGGAATAAACAGAAGCATTTCACTGAGCCCTTTACTAGTGTGGTCGGAGGAATAAACAGAAGCATTTCACTGAGCCCTTTACTAGTGTGGTCGGAGGAATAAACAGAAGCATTTCACTGAGCCCTTTACTAGTGTGGTCGGAGGAATAAACAGAAGCATTTCACTGAGCCCTTTACTAGTGTGGTCGGAGGAATAAACAGAAGCATTTCACTGAGCCCTTTACTAGTGTGGTCGGAGGAATAAACAGAAGCATTTCACTGAGCCCTTTACTAGTGTGGTCGGAGGAATAAACAGAAGCATTTCACTGAGCCCTTTACTAGTGTGGTCGGAGGAATAAACAGAAGCATTTCACTGAGCCCTTTACTAGTGTGGTCGGAGGAATAAACAGAAGCATTTCACTGAGCCCTTTACTAGTGTGGTCGGAGGAATAAACAGAAGCATTTCACTGAGCCCTTTACTAGTGTGGTCGGAGGAATAAACAGAAGCATTTCACTGGGCCCTTTACTAGTGTGGTCGGAGGAATAAACAGAAGCATTTCACTGAGCCCTTTACTAGTGTGGTCGGAGGAATAAACAGAAGCATTTCACTGAGCCCTTTACTAGTGTGGTCAGAGGAATAAACAGAAGCATTTCACTGAGCCCTTTACTAGTGTGGTCGGAGGAATAAACAGAAGCATTTCACTGAGCCCTTTACTAGTGTGGTCGGAGGAATAAACAGAAGCATTTCACTGAGCCCTTTACTAGTGTGGTCGGAGGAATAAACAGAAGCATTTCACTGAGCCCTTTACTAGTGTGGTCGGAGGAATAAACAGAAGCATTTCACTGAGCCCTTTACTAGTGTGGTCGGAGGAATAAACAGAAGCATTTCACTGAGCCCTTTACTAGTGTGGTCGGAGGAATAAACAGAAGCATTTCACTGAGCCCTTTACTAGTGTGGTCGGAGGAATAAACAGAAGCATTTCACTGAGCCCTTTACTAGTGTGGTCGGAGGAATAAACAGAAGCATTTCACTGAGCCCTTTACTAGTGTGGTCGGAGGAATAAACAGAAGCATTTCACTGAGCCCTTTACTAGTGTGGTCGGAGGAATAAACAGAAGCATTTCACTGGGCCCTTTACTAGTGTGGTCGGAGGAATAAACAGAAGCATTTCACTGAGCCCTTTACTAGTGTGGTCGGAGGAATAAACAGAAGCATTTCACTGAGCCCTTTACTAGTGTGGTCGGAGGAATAAACAGAAGCATTTCACTGAGCCCTTTACTAGTGTGGTCGGAGGAATAAACAGAAGCATTTCACTGGGCCCTTTACTAGTGTGGTCGGAGGAATAAACAGAAGCATTTCACTGAGCCCTTTACTAGTGTGGTCGGAGGAATAAACAGAAGCATTTCACTGAGCCCTTTACTAGTGTGGTCGGAGGAATAAACAGAAGCATTTCACTGAGCCCTTTACTAGTGTGGTCGGAGGAATAAACAGAAGCATTTCACTGAGCCCTTTACTAGTGTGGTCGGAGGAATAAACAGAAGCATTTCACTGAGCCCTTTACTAGTGTGGTCGGAGGAATAAACAGAAGCATTTCACTGAGCCCTTTACTAGTGTGGTCGGAGGAATAAACAGAAGCATTTCACTGAGCCCTTTACTAGTGTGGTCGGAGGAATAAACAGAAGCATTTCACTGAGCCCTTTACTAGTGTGGTCGGAGGAATAAACAGAAGCATTTCACTGAGCCCTTTACTAGTGTGGTCGGAGGAATAAACAGAAGCATTTCACTGGGCCCTTTACTAGTGTGGTCGGAGGAATAAACAGTGTAACTATCCTTCAATAGAAGAATCACGTTACAACAAAGGCATTTCACTGGGCCCTTTACTAGTTTTGACCACAGTTCAAATTAATTCAGATACAGTATAGTATTCTATGTGGAGTAAATTAATTCAGATACAGTATAGTATTCTATGTGGAGTAAATTAATTCAGATACAGTATAGTATTCCATGTGGAAGAAATTAATTCAGATCCAGTATAGTATTCTATGTGGAGTAAATGAATTCAGATCCAGTATAATATTCTGTGTGGAGGTGTGTCTGCTGGTCATATAGCTCTGCTGTATAACAGACTGTGAATCCTCTCCCACTGAGATACTGCAGGGCTATTTCAGTGAACAGTAGAAAGACAAGGCTGTGGTGTTCTGAACCCAGAACTCTACTGTAACTAACAGGGTCCAGAGCTCTACTATAACTACCAGCAGGCTGGACCCAGAGCTCTACTATAACTACCAGCAGGCTGGACCCAGAGCTCTACTATAACTAACAGCAGGCTGGACCCAGAGCTCTACTATAACTACCAGCAGGCTGGACCCAGAGCTCTACTATAACTAACAGCAGGCTGGACCCAGAGCTCTACTATAACTAACAGCAGGCTGGACCCAGAGCTCTACTATAACTAACAGCAGGCTGGACCCAGAGCTCTACTATAACTAACAGCAGGCTGGACCCAGAGCTCTACTAGAACTAACAGCAGGCTGGACCCAGAGCTCTACTATAACTAACAGCAGGCTGGACCCAGAGCTCTACTATAACTAACAGCAGGCTGGACCCAGAACTCTACTATAACTAACAGCAGGCTGGACCCAGAGCTCTACTATAACTAACAGCAGGCTGGACCCAGAGCTCTACTATAACTAACAGCAGGCTGGACCCAGAGCTCTACTATAACTAACAGCAGGCTGGACCCAGAGCTCTACTATAACTAACAGCAGGCTGGACCCAGAGCTCTACTATAACTAACAGCAGGCTGGACCCAGAGCTCTACTAGAACTAACAGCAGGCTGGACCCAGAGCTCTACTATAACTAACAGCAGGCAGGGCCCAGAGCTCTACTATAACTAACAGGGTCCAGAGCTCTACTATAACTAGCAGGGTCCAGAGCTCTACTATAACTAGCAGGGTCCAGAGCTCTACTATAACTAGCAGGGTCCAGAGCTCTACTATAACTAACAGGGTCCAGAGCTCTACTATAACTAGCAGGGCCCAGAGCTCTACTATAACTAGCAGGGCCCAGAGCTCTACTATAACTAGCAGCAGGCTGGACCCAGAGCTCTACTATAACTAGCAGCAGGCTGGACCCAGAGCTCTACTATAACTAACAGCAGGCTGGACCCAGAGCTCTACTATAACTAACAGCAGGCTGGACCCAGAGCTCTACTATAACTAACAGGGTCCAGAGCTCTACTATAACTAGCAGGGTCCAGAGCTCTACTATAACTAGCTTGGTCCAGAGCTCTACTCTGTCAGCTGATCTGAGTGGAGGGAAATGGACGTGTCAGCTGATCTGAGTGGAGGGAAATGGACGTGTCAGCTGATCTGAGTGGAGGGAAATGGACGTGTCAGCTGATCTGAGTGGAGGGAAATAGACGTGTCAGCTGATCTGAGTGGAGGGAAATGGACGTGTCAGCTGATCTGAGTGGAGGGAAATGGACGTGTCAGCTGATCTGAGTGGAGGGAAATGGACGTGTCAGCTGATCTGAGTGGAGGGAAATGGACGTGTCAGCTGATCTGAGTGGAGGGAAATGGACGTGTCAGCTGATCTGAGTGGAGGGAAATGGACGTGTCAGCTGATCTGAGTGGAGGGAAATGGACGTGTCAGCTGATCTGAGTGGAGGGAAATGGACGTGTCAGCTGATCTGAGTGGAGGGAAATGGACGTGTCAGCTGATCTGAGTGGAGGGAAATGGATGTGTCAGCTGATCTGAGTGGAGGGAAATGGACGTGTCAGCTGATCTGAGTGGAGGGAAATGGATGTGTCAGCTGATCTGAGGAGGAGAGAAGAAAAGAAGGAGAGAGAACAACTTTTGATCGAATTTCACTTTGAACACAGTGTTTCTTCACCCGCTGTTATGTAAAGTACCAGAGGGGATGAAGGAGGAGAATATCACTAGTTTTGCCGTCTGTCTGTAATCGTATTTCCTCACTGCTGTGTTTCTGAAACAAGCCTGCTGTGTTTCTAACAGTTAGACAAACATCTAAGAGAGTCTTAACGATACTGTACATACCGCACAACATCTACACCAGAGAAACAAAATGCTGAAGTAAGATTCTTGGGGAGTTCTGAGTGTCCACAGGGGATACTAAATTGGATTATAAATCATGTCTGCGGCTTTAAATTGACAAATGAATTGGAATCATCAGTCAAATCCAACCTGAAGTTGAAGGCTTTATATGTAAACTCCAGCTGGTCATGTAACCTATTGTACTTCTCACTGTCCAATTGTTCAATATGATGGATGTTGTTTTGGACTTTTATTAGGCTCTGATCTTGTTAAATAAGTCTGGTACACATTCTCTCCCTCTCTCTCTGGATGGCTGCCTAAAACCTGCAGAAGCCCTGCTACAGTACTGCTACAGCCTGGGACTGCATCCAACATAGAACCCTGCTACAGTACTGCTACAGCCTGGGACTGCATCCCACATAGAACCCTGCTACAGTACTGCTACAGCCTGGGACTGCATCCCACATAGAACCCTGCTACAGTACTGCTACAGCCTGGGACTGCATCCCACATAGAACCCTGCTACAGTACTGCTACAGCCTGGGACTGCATCCCACATAGAACCCTGCTACAGTACTGCTACAGCCTGGGACTGCATCCCACATAGAACCCTGCTACAGTACTGCTACAGCCTGGGACTGCATCCCACATAGAACCCTGCTACAGTACTGCTACAGCCTGGGACTGCATCCCACATAGAACCCTGCTACAGTACTGCTACAGCCTGGGACTGCATCCCACATAGAACCCTGCTACAGTACTGCTACAGCCTGGGACTGCATCCCACATAGAACCCTGCTACAGTACTGCTACAGCCTGGGACTGCATCCCACATAGAACCCTGCTACAGTACTGCTACAGCCTGGGACTGCATCCCACATAGAACCCTGCTACAGTACTGCTACAGCCTGGGACTGCATCCCACATAGAACCCTGTTCCTTAAGTAGTGCACTACCCTATGGGCCCTGGTTATAAGTAGTGCACTACCCTATGGGCCCTGGTTATAAGTAGTGCACTATACAGGGAATAGGGTGCCATTTGGGACTGAACCCTGAGGCTGAAATAAGTTACAGACAGCTGACCTTGAAACGGTTGTAATTACATTGGTCCTGCTCTCTCTCTCTCTCTCTCTCTCTCTCTCTCTCTCTCTCTCTCTCTGTCTCTCTCTCTCTCTGTCTCTCTTTCTCTCTCTCTCTCTCTGTCTCTCTCTCTCTCTCTCTCTCTCTCTCTCTCTCTCTCTCTCTCTCTCTCTCTCTCTGTCTCTCTCTCTCTCTCTCTGTCTCTCTCTCTCTCTGTCTCTCTCTGTCTCTGTCTCTGTCTCTGTCTCTGTCTCTGTCTCTGTCTCTGTCTCTGTCTCTCTCTCTCTCTCTCTCTCTCTCTGTCTCTCTCTCTCTCTCTCTCCCCCTCTCTCTCTCTCTCTCTCTCTCTGTCTCTCTGTCTCTCTCTCTGTCTCTCTGTCTCTCTGTCTCTCTCTCTGTCTCTGTCTCTGTCTCTGTCTCTCTCTGTCTCTGTCTCTGTCTCTGTCTCTGTCTCTGTCTCTGTCTCTGTCTCTGTCTCTGTCTCTGTCTCTCTCTCTCTCTCTCTCTCTCTCTCTCCTCCAATCAAGATTCACTATCTTCACAATGTAGTTTTAGATTCAGACTACTGTATCTGCACCCTGAGAAAAAAGGGTTCCAAATGTGTTCTTCGGTTGTCCCCATAGGAGAACCATGTTTGGTTACAGGTAGAAACCTGGAACCACATAGAACTATTTTGGGTTCCATGTAGAACCTTCTGTATAAAGGGTACTACATGGAACTTTAAAAAATTCTACCTGGAACCAAAAGGGTTCTGCCAGGAAACAAAAAAGGGTTCTTCAAATGGTTCTCCTATGGGGACAGCCGAAGAAACCTTTTAAGGTTCTAGATCCTTTGTTGGTTCTAAATCTTCAACACAGCATTTTTGTTATGGGCCGTTCTAATGTGACGTTCAGTGATTCGTTTGTGTGTTTGATATTGAAATACATAGATTGATGTGTTAACATGGGTATCTGTTAACATTAAACAGACCCCTTGTCCCTCGCAGCCTACATGACTCCAGAACGACCCTGCGTTGCCATGACATTCAGATCAATGATTGTTCCAGGCACGTCAGTCACAGTTAAAACACATCAGTCCTGTGGGCCGTGATTCTGTCTGTCTCAGTCTCTGGACAGACACAAGTGTAAATAAACTGTTTTCAGCATCGAACGAGCAGGAAGAGCAGATGAAATCCATTAACAAACCAGCTGTACGGTAATTCACATTTGGCTCTGTCGCATCTCATTTACCATGATTTTCTCTCTATTAGTTCAGGTGCATTCTGTCTAATGACGAGTCAGAGACACAGCTACTGTCTAATGATGAGTCAGAGACACAGCCTGCTGTCTAATGATGAGTCAGAGACACAGCCTGCTGTCTAATGACGAGTCAGAGACACAGCCTACTGTCTAATGATGAGTCAGAGACACAGCCTACTGTCTAATGATGAGTCAGAGACACAGCCTGCTGTCTAATGGCGAGTCAGAGACACAGCCTGCTGTCTAATGGCGAGTCAGAGACACAGCCTGCTGTTTAATGTTGAGTCAGAGACACGGCCTGCTGTCTAATGATGAGTCAGAGACACAGCCTGCTGTCTAATGATGAGTCAGAGACACAGCCTACTGTCTAATGATGAGTCAGAGACACAGCCTACTGTCTAATGATGAGTCAGAGACACAGCCTGCTGTCTAATGGCGAGTCAGAGACACAGCCTGCTGTCTAATGAGGAGTCAGAGACACAGCCTGCTGTTTAATGTTGAGTCAGAGACACGGCCTGCTGTCTAATGATGAGTCAGAGACACAGCCTGCTGTCTAATGACGAGTCAGGGACACAGCCTGCTGTCTAATGACGAGTCAGGGACACAGCCTGCTGTTTAATGATGAGTCAGAGACACAGCTACTGCTACAGCCTGCTCCACTCCTGTGTTTGTGTTTGAATGGATCTCATTGGAGCATACAACGACCTCTTGACGTCATCAACCAGTCCTTCACCCGGGCAGAACCATGACCTCCCTCTCTTCTCTCTCTGCAGCTGCTGCCTTGGGGAACCTTGTGTCGGACCTGGCTGGACTCGGGTAAGAAAAGGCCGATCAAACCAATCGTCTGTTAGGGCTGATACAGTCCCTGGTGGAGTCCTATTGTAGTTACACTGTGTTCAGTCCCTGGTGGAGTTCTATTGCAGTCACACTGTGTACAGTCCCTGTTAGCATCCTATTGTAGCCGCTATAGGAAGATTGCTACAGTCCCTGTTAGCATCCTATTGTAGTCGCTATAGGAAGATTGCTACAGTCCCTGTTAGCATCCTATTGTAGTCGCTATAGGAAGATTGCTACAGTCCCTTTTAGCATCCTATTGTAGCCGCTATAGGAAGATTGCTACAGTCCCTGTTAGCATCCTATTGTAGCCACTATAGGAAGATTGCTACAGTCATAATAGGGTTTTTGAGAACTTTCCAGACTTCTCCAAGCATTGTGAGAACTGATTATTTGCGGTGAACAACTGCAAAAAATACTACCTGGAATGTGCACAATGTGCTTATAGCTAAACAGAAAACCTGTCAGGCTAAAACTGGAGAGAGGTTAATGATGTCCTCTAACCTGTCAGGATGAAACTGGAGAGAGGTTAATGATGTCCTCTAACCTGTCAGGATTAAACTGGAGAGCGGTTAATGATGTCCTCTAACCTGTCAGGATGAAACTGGAGAGAGGTTAATGATGTCCTCTAACCTGTCAGAATGAATCTGGAGAGAGGTTAATGATGTCCTCTAACCTGTCAGGCTGAAACTGGAGAGAGGTTAATGACGTCCTCTAACCTGTCAGGATGAAACTGGAGAGAGGTTAATGATGTCCTCTAACCTGTCAGGCTGAAACTGGAGAGAGGTTAATGATGTCCTCTAACCTGTCAGGATGAAACTGGAGAGAGGTTAATGATGTCCTCTAACCTGTCAGGATGAAACTGGAGAGAGGTTAATGATGTCCTCAAACCTGTCAGGCTGAAACTGGAGAGAGGTTAATGATGTCTTCTAACCTGTCAGAATGAAACTGGAGAGAGGTTAATGATGTCCTCTAACCTGTCAGGATGAAACTGGAGAGAGGTTAATGATGTCCTCTAACCTGTCAGAATGAAACTGGAGAGAGGTTAATGAACAAATACTCTATTCTATAATTCACCATAACCATATGGCAAGCTTCTATGCCATACAACTCTCCTTCCGTGGCCTCCAATTGCTCTTAAATACAAGTAAAACTAAATGCATGCTCTTCAACCGATCGCTACCTGCACCTACCCGCCTGTCCAACATCACTACTCTGGACGGCTCTGACTTAGAATACGTGGACAACTACAAATACTTAGGTGTCTGGTTAGACTGTAAACTCTCCTTCCAGACCCATATCAAACATCTCCAATCCAAAGTTAAATCTAGAATTGGCTTCCTATTTCGCAACAAAGCATCCTTCACTCATGCTGCCAAACATACCCTTGTAAAACTGACCATCCTACCAATCCTCGACTTTGGCGATGTCATTTACAAAATAGCCTCCAATACCCTACTCAACAAATTGGATGCAGTCTATCACAGTGCAATCCGTTTTATCACCAAAGCCCCATATACTACCCACCATTGCGACCTGTACGCTCTCGTTGGCTGGCCCTCGCTTCATACTCGTCGCCAAACCCACTGGCTCCATGTCATCTACAAGACCCTGCTAGGTAAAGTCCCCCCTTATCTCAGCTCGCTGGTCACCATAGCATCTCCCACCTGTAGCACACGCTCCAGCAGGTATATCTCTCTAGTCACCCCCAAGACCAATTCTTTCTTTGGCCGCCTCTCCTTCCAGTTCTCTGCTGCCAATGACTGGAACGAACTACAAAAATCTCTGAAACTGGAAACACTTATCTCCCTCACTAGCTTTAAGCACCAACTGTCAGAGCAGCTCACAGATTACTGCACCTGTACATAGCCCACCTATAATTTAGCCCAAACAACTACCTCTTTCCCAACTGTATTTAATTTGTATTTATTTATTTATTTTGCTCCTTTGCACCCCATTATTTTTTTATTTCTACTTTGCACATTCTTCCATTGCAAAACTACCATTCCAGTATTTTACTTGCTATATTGTATTTACTTTGCCATCATGGCCTTTTTTTGCCTTTACCTCCCTTCTCACCTCATTTGCTCACATTGTATATAGACTTGTTTATACTGCATTATTGACTGTATGTTTGTTTTTACTCCATGTGTAACTCTGTGTCGTTTTATCTGTCGAACTGCTTTGCTTTATCTTGGCCAGGTCGCAATTGTAAATGAGAACTTGTTCTCAACTAGCCTACCTGGTTAAATAAAGGTGTTCTCAACTTGCCTACCTGGTTAAATAAAGGTGTTCTCAACTTGCCTACCTGGTTAAATAAAGGTGTTCTCAACTTGCCTACCTGGTTAAATAAAGGTGTTCTCAACTAGCCTACCTGGTTAAATAAAGGTGTTCTCAACTTGCCTACCTGGTTAAATAAAGGTGTTCTCAACTAGCCTACCTGGTTAAATAAAGGTGTTCTCAACTTGCCTACCTGGTTAAATAAAGGTGAAATAAAATAAATAAATAAATAATGCTGACAACAGGGCCAATAGGATACATGTAGTTACAGTTCGCTTAGCTCTAGACTGGTCCTAGGTCTGTTCTAGTGTGGTCCCAGATCTGTTATAGCCTGGTCCCAGATCTGTTATAGCCTGGTCCCAGATCTGTTATAGCCTGGTCCCAGATCTGTTATAGCCTGGTCCCAGATCTGTTATAGCCTGGACCCAGATCTGTTATAGCCTGGTCCCAGATCTGTTATAGCCTGGACCCAGATCTGTTATAGCCTGGTCCCAGATCTGTTATAGCCTGGTCCCAGATCTGTTATAGCCTGGTCCCAGATCTGTTATAGCCTGGACCCAGATCTGTTATAGCCTGGACCCTGATCTGTTATAGCCTGGACCCTGATCTGTTATAGCCTGGACCCAGATCTGTTATAGCCTGGACCCTGATCTGTTATAGCTTGATCCCAGATATGTTGTAGACTTGTCCCATGTCTGGGGCCTGGGGCTCCACAGTCTCTCCTCTGTTAGCTTGGTTTGATCTGGGGCTCCAGCCTCCTCTCTGTTAGCTTGGTTTGACCTGGGGCTCCAGCCTCTCCTCTGTTAGCTTGGTTTGACCTGGGGCTCCACAGCCTCTCCTCTGTTAGCTTGGTTTGACCTGGGGCTCCAGCCTCTCCTCTGTTAGCTTGGTTTGATCTGGGGCTCCAGCCTGCCCTCTACTGGCATGGAGGTTAACACAAGCAGGCCATGGGAAACTACGGTCCTGATTGGTGTCACATTTTGTCCCAGCTAACACACCTGACTCCAATAATCAACTGATTCTGATCTTCAGTTTAGAATGTAATTCGTTTAAATCAGTTGTGTTTGCTAGGACCAATCAGGTCCCCGGGGACTGGAGTTGCCCAGGCCTGCGGACTAGAGCTTCATTCCCTGTTATAGCAGTATCTGTCCCAACACACTACAGCATCATTCCCTGTTATAGCAGTACCTGTCCCAACACACTAGAGCATCAATCCGTGTTATAGCAGTATCTGTCCCAACACACTAGAGCATCGTTCCCTGTTATAGCAGTACCTGTCCCAACATACTGTATGTTGTTTTACAGTGTGTCCATAACGGTCCATGTAGTCAAGTAATCTTCCACCTAACAAATTATCCTTTTTATCCCTGTATGCCTATCATGTACATACCGTAGATGTGGAGCTATGTAATAATCACCCAGCTGACATCTGGTACATTACCCCATTCTGTCAGATTATCCCTGTATGTCTATCATGTACATACCGTAGATGTGGAGCTATGTAATAATCACCCAGCTGACATGTGGTGCATTATCCCCATTCTGTCAGATTATCCCTGTATGTCTATTAAGTACATACCGTAGATGTGGAGCTATGTAATAATCACCCGGCTGACATCTGGTGCATTATCCCCATTCTGTCAGATTATCCCTGTATGTCTATCATGTACATACCGTAGATGTGGAGCTATGTAATAATCACCCGGCTGACATCTGGTCCATTATCCCCATTCTGTCAGATTATCCCTGTATGTCTATTAAGTACATACCGTAGATGTGGAGCTATGTAATAATCACCCGGCTGACATCTGGTGCATTATCCCCATTCTGTCAGATTATACAGGATGTATTGTCTGTCCTGAGAAAGGGTGGTCTTTACAAGTTCCTGTCTTCCTCCACGACAATCAGTTTCTATAGTAACGAGCAGCATATTTCTCCCTCTGTGTGTGTGTGTGACTGTCTAACGATCAACGCATCTCATTAAGCCTGTTTACTAGTTTTACTCACTGTATCCACAACCATTATGCCATCATCATCATCATCATCATCATCATCTGTTGTCAGGGAAGCTGTTTGCTCAGCAGAGCACAGTGATGCTTGTTAGTTTATCCCGGGTGATATCCCAGGTTTATCCCGGGTGATATCCCAGGTTTATCCCGGGTGATATCCCAGGTTTATCCCGGGTGATATCCCAGGTTTATCCCGGGTGATATCCCAGGTTTATCCCAGGTTTATCCCGGGTGATATCCCAGGTTTATCCCAGGTTTATCCCGGGTGATATCCCAGGTTTATCCCGGGTGATATCCCAGGTTTATCCCGGGTGATATCCCAGGTTTATCCCAGGTTTATCCCGGGTGATATCCCGGGTGATATCCCAGGTTTATCCCAGGTTTATCCCAGGTTTATCCCGGGTGATATCCCAGGTTTATCCCGGGTGATATCCCAGGTTTATCCCGGGTGATATCCCAGGTTTATCCCAGGTTTATCCCGGGTGATATCTGCAGTGACCTGTTGGGTTATTGGTTTTTATTGATTCTGCTGGAGTGAAGACATTCCTATGACTGAATTTAAACAGATCGTTTGGTCCCTCCCCCCTGACTGAATTTAAACAGATCGTTTGGTCCCTCCCCCCTGACTGAATTTAAACAGATCGTTTGGTCCCTCCCCCCTGACTGAATTTAAACAGATCGTTTAGTCCCTCTCCCCTGACTGAATTTAAACAGATCGTTTGGTCCCTCTCCCCTGACTGAATTTAAACAGATCGTTTAGTCCCTCTCCCCTGACTGAATTTAAACAGATCGTTTAGTCCCTCCCCCCCCTGACTGAATTTAAACAGATCGTTTGGTCCCCCCCCCCCCCTGACTGAATTTAAACAGATCGTTTAGTCCCTCCCCCCCCTGACTGAATTTAAACAGATCGTTTGGTCCCCCCCCCCCCTGACTGAATTTAAACAGATCGTTTGGTCCCTCTCCCCCCTGACTGAATTTAAACAGATCGTTTGGTCCCTCTCCCCTGACTGAACATAGTTCTAATAATTTGTTCACTGCAAATTGACCACAACTCTAAAACAGATTGTATTTGAAAATGACAATATTTCTTACCTTGAGACTAGATGACGTTTCTATTTTTTATTTGCGAGAATACTCCTCAATTAAAGAAATTTTTCACTTCATTCCTATAGATTATACAGTCTTTTTCTTTACCCAAAACGAACTGAATTGGCCAATGTGGGAGCACAATCCCATGGCTTCTTCCCAAGTGGTACAGACAGCCGGCTGAGTCTGGAATGTTCTCTCTATTGGCCATTCTGGGTCAGACGGGACTTACTTACTGTTGCCCACAGTAAGTGTCATTTCAGGATTCTGCTCATGTTCCTGGGCCATCTGTACCCCTGTCTGGCACTCTGTTGGCATCTTAATGGAGATGTCTGGCACTCTGTTGGCATCATAATGGAAATAGCTGCTCTGTCTGGCCCTCAGTTGCTCTGTCTGGCGCTCTGTTAGGATCATAATGGAGATAGCTGCTCTGTCTGGCACTCTTTTGGCATCATAATGGAAATAGCTGCTCTGTCTGGCCCTCAGTTGCTCTGTCTGGCGCTCTGTTAGGATCATAATGGAAATAGCTGCTCTGTCTGGCACTCTGTTGGCATCATAATGGAGATAGCTGCTCTGTCTGGCACTCTGTTGGCATCATAATGGAGGTAGCTGCTCTGTCTGGCACTCTGTTGGCATCATAATGGAGATAGCTGCTCTGTCTGGCCCTCAGTTGCTCTGTCTGGCGCTCTGTTAGGATCATAATGGAAATAGCTGCTCTGTCTGGCCCTCAGTTGCTCTGTCTGGCACTCTGTTAGCATCTTAATGGAGAAAGCTGCTCTGTCTGGCCCTCAGTTGCTCTGTCTGGCACTCTGTTGGCATCATAATGGAGGTAGCTGCTCTGTCTGGCACTCAGTTAGCATCTTAATGGAGAAAGCTGCTCTGTCTGGCCCTCAGTTGCTCTGTCTGGCACTCAGTTAGCATCTTAATGGAGATAGCTGCTCTGTCTGGCCCTCAGTTGCTCTGTCTGGCACTCTGTTGGCATCATAATGGAGGTAGCTGCTCTGTCTGGCCGTCAGTTAGCATCATAATGGAGATAGCATCCATCCATCACAACATCAGCCTAACCCACTACAGCCCCAAAGCGGTGAGCGCTAAGTAGTGCGCTATATAGGGAATAGGGTGCCATTTCAAATGTAGCCCATGGGTGCATCTATTCCCTATATAGTGCACTACTTTTTGACCAGAGCAATATGGGTCCTGGCCTAATGTAGTGCGCTATATAGGGAAATAGGGGGTTATTACAGATGCTGTCCATGTTCCAGAGACATCTGGTCACATCTGTACTGAACCTGAAAGCTGGTGGCCAGCGGGCATCTCATCTGAGGTGGCATTCATCCATCAGATTTTAGAGCCATGCCCGCTATGCACTGGCCCTGACAGGCTATGAAATATAGCTTCCCCAGGAGCACAACGCTACCAGGAGCACAACGCTACTAGGAGCACAACGCTACCAGGAGCACAACGCTACCAGGAGCACAACGCTACCAGGAGCACAACGCTATAAGGAGCACAACGCTACTAGGAGCACAACACTACTAGGAGCACAACGCTACTAGGAGCACAACGCTACTAGGAGCACAACGTTACTAGGAGCACAACGCTACCAGGAGCACAACGCTACTAGGAGCACAACGCTACTAGGAGCACAACGCTACCAGGAGCACAATGCTACCAGGAGCACATCGCTACTAGGAGCACAACGCTATAAGGAGCACAACGCTATAAGGAGCACAACGCTATTAGGAGCACAACGCTATTAGGAGCACAACGCTATTAGGAGCACAACGCTATTAGGAGCACAACGCTATTAGGAGCACAACGCTATAAGGAGCACAACGCTATAAGGAGCACAACGCTATTAGGAGCACAACACTATAAGGAGCACAACGCTACTAGGAGCACATCGCTACTAGGAGCACAACGCTACCAGGAGCACAACGCTACCAGGAGCACAACGCTACCAGGAGCACAACGCTACAAGGAGCACAACGCTACTAGGAGCACAACGTTACTAGGAGCACAACGCTACCAGGAGCACAATGCTACCAGGAGCACAACGCTACTAGGAGCACAACGCCACCAGGAGCACAACGCTACCAGGAACACAATGCTACCAGGAGCACAACGCTACCAGGAGCACAATGCTACCAGGAGCACAACGCTACCAGGAGCACAACACTATTAGGAGCATAACGCTACCAGGAGCACAACGCTACCAGGAGCACAACGCTACCAGGAGCACAACGCGACTAGGAGCACAACGCTACCAGGAGCACAACGCTACCAGGAACACAACGCTACCAGGAGCACAACGCTACCAGGAGCACAACGCGACTAGGAGCACAACGCTACCAGGAGCACAACGCTACCAGGAGCACAATAATTTTGCACGCCCAATTTTTCAGTTTTTGATTTGTTAAAAAAAAACTTCATGATTGTGTCCCACTTGTTGTTGATTCTTCACAAAAAATACAGTTTTATATCTTTATGTTTGAAGCCTGAAATGTGGCAAAAGGTCGCAAAGTTCAAGGGGGCCGAATACTTTCGCAAGGCACTGTATGGTTTCCAGAAGATGGACAGGGACTCTGTTGTCCTAGCTTCAGGGGGAAGATGAACAGGGACTCTGTTGTCATAGCTTCAGGGGGAAGATGGACAGGGACTCTGTTGTGATAGCTTCAGGGGGAAGATGGACAGGGACTCTGTTGTCCTAGCTTCAGGGGGAAGATGGACAGGGACTCTGTTGTCATAGCTTCAGGGGGGAGATGGACAGGGACTCTGTTGTCATAGCTTCAGGGGGGGAAGATGGACAGGGACTCTGTTGTCATAGCTTCAGGGGGGGAAGATGAACAGCGACTCTGTTGTCATAGCTTCAGGGGGAAGATGGACAGGGACTCTGTTGTCATAGCTTCAGGGGGGAAGATGAACAGGGACTCTGTTGTGATAGCTTCAGGGGGGAGATGGACAGGGACTCTGTTGTCCTAGCTTCAGGGGGAGAAGATGGACAGGGACTCTGTTGTCATAGCTTCAGGCGGGAAGATGGACAGGGACTCTGATGTCATAGTTTCAGGGGAAGCTCATTCCACCATCGGAGGGCATAGCTTCAGGGGGGGAGATGAACAGGGACTCTGTTGTCATAGCTTCAGGGGGAGCTCATTCCACCATCAGAGGGCATAGCTTCAGGGGAAGCTCATTCCACCATCAGAGGGCATAGCTTCAGGGGGGGAAGATGGACAGGGACTCTGTTGTCATAGCTTCAGGGGAAGCTCATTCCACCATCGGAGGGCATAGCTTCAGGGGGGGAAGATGGACAGGGACTCTGTTGTCATAGCTTCAGGGGAAGCTCATTCCACCATCGGAGGGCATAGCTTCAGGGGGGGAAGATGGACAGGGACTCTGTTGTCATAGCTTCAGGGGAAGCTCATTCCACCATCGGAGGGCATAGCTTCAGGGGGGGAAGATGGACAGGGACTCTGTTGTCATAGCTTCAGGGGAAGCTCATTCCACCATCGGAGGGCATAGCTTCAGGGGGGGAAGATGGACAGGGACTCTGTTGTCATAGCTTCAGGGGAAGCTCATTCCACCATCGGAGGGCATAGCTTCAGGGGGGAAGATGGACAGGGACTCTGTTGTCATAGCTTCAGGGGAAGCTCATTCCACCATCGGAGGGCATAGCTTCAGGGGGGGAAGATGGACAGGGACTCTGTTGTCATAGCTTCAGGCGGGAAGATGAACAGGGACTCTGTTGTCATAGCTTCAGGGGAAGCTCATTCCACCATCAGAGGGCATAGCTTCAGGGGGGGAAGATGGACAGGGACTCTGTTGTCATAGCTTCAGGGGAAGCTCATTCCACCATCGGAGGGCATAGCTTCAGGGGGGGAAGATGAACAGGGACTCTGTTGTCATAGCTTCAGGGGAAGCTCATTCCACCATCGGAGGGCATAGCTTCAGGGGGGGAAGATGGACAGGGACTCTGTTGTCATAGCTTCAGGGGAAGCTCATTCCACCATCGGAGGACATAGCTTCAGGGGGGGAAGATGGACAGGGACTCTGTTGTCATAGCTTCAGGGGAAGCTCATTCCACCATCGGAGGGCATAGCTTCAGGGGGGGAAGATGGACAGGGACTCTGTTGTCATAGCTTCAGGGGAAGCTCATTCCACCATCGGAGGGCATAGCTTCAGGGGGGGAAGATGAACAGGGACTCTGTTGTCATAGCTTCAGGGGGGAAGATGGACAGGGACTCTGTTGTCATAGCTTCAGGGGGGGGAAGATGAACAGGGACTCTGTTGTCATAGCTTCAGGGGAAGCTCATTCCACCATCGGAGGGCATAGCTTCAGGGGGGGAAGATGGACAGGGACTCTGTTGTCATAGCTTCAGGGGGAAGATGGACAGGGACTCTGTTGTCATAGCTTCAGGGGAAGCTCATTCCACCATCGGAGGGCATAGCTTCAGGGGGGGAAGATGGACAGGGACTCTGTTGTCATAGCTTCAGGGGAAGCTCATTCCACCATCGGAGGGCATAGCTTCAGGGGGGGAAGATGGACAGGGACTCTGTTGTCATAGCTTCAGGGGGGGGGGAAGATGGACAGGGACTCTGTTGTCATAGCTTCAGGGGGAAGATGGACAGGGACTCTGTTGTCATAGCTTCAGGGGGGAAGATGGACAGGGACTCTGTTGTCATAGCTTCAGGGGGGAGATGGACAGGGACTCTGTTGTCATAGCTTCAGGGGGAGATGGACAGGGACTCTGTTGTCATAGCTTCAGGGGGGAGATGGACAGGGACTCTGTTGTCATAGCTTCAGGGGGGAAGATGGACAGGGACTCTGTTGTCATAGCTTCAGGGGGGGGAAGATGGACAGGGACTCTGTTGTCATAGCTTCAGGGGGGAAGATGGACAGGGACTCTGTTGTCATAGCTTCAGGGGAAGCTCATTCCACCATCGGAGGGCATAGCTTCAGGGGGAAGATGGACAGGGACTCTGTTGTCATAGCTTCAGGGGAAGCTCATTCCACCATCGGAGGGCATAGCTTCAGGGGGGAAGATGGACAGGGACTCTGTTGTCATAGCTTCAGGGGAAGCTCATTCCACCATCGGAGGGCATAGCTTCAGGGGGGAAGATGGACAGGGACTCTGTTGTCATAGCTTCAGGGGAAGCTCATTCCACCATCGGAGGGCATAGCTTCAGGGGGGGAAGATGGACAGGGACTCTGTTGTCATAGCTTCAGGGGAAGCTCATTCCACCATCGGAGGGCATAGCTTCAGGGGGGGAAGATGGACAGGGACTCTGTTGTCATAGCTTCAGGGGGGAAGATGGACAGGGACTCTGTTGTCATAGCTTCAGGGGGGGAAGATGGACAGGGACTCTGTTGTCATAGCTTCAGGGGGGAAGATGGACAGGGACTCTGTTGTCATAGCTTCAGGGGAAGCTCATTCCACCATCGGAGGGCATAGCTTCAGGGGGAAGATGGACAGGGACTCTGTTGTCATAGCTTCAGGGGAAGCTCATTCCACCATCGGAGGGCATAGCTTCAGGGGGGGAAGATGAACAGGGACTCTGTTGTCATAGCTTCAGGGGAAGCTCATTCCACCATCGGAGGGCATAGCTTCAGGGGGGGAAGATGGACAGGGACTCTGTTGTCATAGCTTCAGGGGAAGCTCATTCCACCATCGGAGGGCATAGCTTCAGGGGGGGAAGATGGACAGGGACTCTGTTGTCATAGCTTCAGGGGAAGCTCATTCCACCATCGGAGGGCATAGCTTCAGGGGGGGAAGATGGACAGGGACTCTGTTGTCATAGCTTCAGGGGAAGCTCATTCCACCATCGGAGGGCATAGCTTCAGGGGGGGAAGATGGACAGGGACTCTGTTGTCATAGCTTCAGGGGAAGCTCATTCCACCATCGGAGGGCATAGCTTCAGGGGGGGAAGATGGACAGGGACTCTGTTGTCATAGCTTCAGGGGAAGCTCATTCCACCATCGGAGGGCATAGCTTCAGGGGGGGAAGATGGACAGGGACTCTGTTGTCATAGCTTCAGGGGAAGCTCATTCCACCATCGGAGGGCATAGCTTCAGGGGGGGAAGATGGACAGGGACTCTGTTGTCATAGCTTCAGGGGAAGCTCATTCCACCATCGGAGGGCATAGCTTCAGGGGGGGAAGATGGACAGGGACTCTGTTGTCATAGCTTCAGGCGGGAAGATGAACAGGGACTCTGTTGTCATAGCTTCAGGGGAAGCTCATTCCACAATCAGAGGGCATAGCTTCAGGGGGGGAAGATGGACAGGGACTCTGTTGTCATAGCTTCAGGGGAAGCTCATTCCACCATCGGAGGGCATAGCTTCAGGGGGGGAAGATGAACAGGGACTCTGTTGTCATAGCTTCAGGGGAAGCTCATTCCACCATCGGAGGGCATAGCTTCAGGGGGGGAAGATGGACAGGGACTCTGTTGTCATAGCTTCAGGGGAAGCTCATTCCACCATCGGAGGACATAGCTTCAGGGGGGGAAGATGGACAGGGACTCTGTTGTCATAGCTTCAGGGGAAGCTCATTCCACCATCGGAGGGCATAGCTTCAGGGGGGGAAGATGGACAGGGACTCTGTTGTCATAGCTTCAGGGGAAGCTCATTCCACCATCGGAGGGCATAGCTTCAGGGGGGGAAGATGAACAGGGACTCTGTTGTCATAGCTTCAGGGGGGAAGATGGACAGGGACTCTGTTGTCATAGCTTCAGGGGGGGGGGAGATGAACAGGGACTCTGTTGTCATAGCTTCAGGGGAAGCTCATTCCACCATCGGAGGGCATAGCTTCAGGGGGGGAAGATGGACAGGGACTCTGTTGTCATAGCTTCAGGGGGAAGATGGACAGGGACTCTGTTGTCATAGCTTCAGGGGAAGCTCATTCCACCATCGGAGGGCATAGCTTCAGGGGGGGAAGATGGACAGGGACTCTGTTGTCATAGCTTCAGGGGAAGCTCATTCCACCATCGGAGGGCATAGCTTCAGGGGGGGAAGATGGACAGGGACTCTGTTGTCATAGCTTCAGGGGGGGGGAAGATGGACAGGGACTCTGTTGTCATAGCTTCAGGGGGAAGATGGACAGGGACTCTGTTGTCATAGCTTCAGGGGGGAAGATGGACAGGGACTCTGTTGTCATAGCTTCAGGGGGGAGATGGACAGGGACTCTGTTGTCATAGCTTCAGGGGGAGATGGACAGGGACTCTGTTGTCATAGCTTCAGGGGGGAGATGGACAGGGACTCTGTTGTCATAGCTTCAGGGGGGAAGATGGACAGGGACTCTGTTGTCATAGCTTCAGGGGGGGGAAGATGGACAGGGACTCTGTTGTCATAGCTTCAGGGGGGAAGATGGACAGGGACTCTGTTGTCATAGCTTCAGGGGAAGCTCATTCCACCATCGGATGGCATAGCTTCAGGGGGAAGATGGACAGGGACTCTGTTGTCATAGCTTCAGGGGAAGCTCATTCCACCATCGGAGGGCATAGCTTCAGGGGGGAAGATGGACAGGGACTCTGTTGTCATAGCTTCAGGGGAAGCTCATTCCACCATCGGAGGGCATAGCTTCAGGGGGGAAGATGGACAGGGACTCTGTTGTCATAGCTTCAGGGGAAGCTCATTCCACCATCGGAGGGCATAGCTTCAGGGGGGGAAGATGGACAGGGACTCTGTTGTCATAGCTTCAGGGGAAGCTCATTCCACCATCGGAGGGCATAGCTTCAGGGGGGGAAGATGGACAGGGACTCTGTTGTCATAGCTTCAGGGGGGAAGATGGACAGGGACTCTGTTGTCATAGCTTCAGGGGGGGAAGATGGACAGGGACTCTGTTGTCATAGCTTCAGGGGGGAAGATGGACAGGGACTCTGTTGTCATAGCTTCAGGGGAAGCTCATTCCACCATCGGAGGGCATAGCTTCAGGGGGAAGATGGACAGGGACTCTGTTGTCATAGCTTCAGGGGAAGCTCATTCCACCATCGGAGGGCATAGCTTCAGGGGGGGAAGATGAACAGGGACTCTGTTGTCATAGCTTCAGGGGAAGCTCATTCCACCATCGGAGGGCATAGCTTCAGGGGGGGAAGATGAACAGGGACTCTGTTGTCATAGCTTCAGGGGAAGCTCATTCCACCATCGGAGGGCATAGCTTCAGGGGGGGAAGATGGACAGGGACTCTGTTGTCATAGCTTCAGGGGAAGCTCATTCCACCATCGGAGGGCATAGCTTCAGGGGGGGAAGATGGACAGGGACTCTGTTGTCATAGCTTCAGGGGGGAAGATGGACAGGGACTCTGTTGTCATAGCTTCAGGGGGGGAAGATGGACAGGGACTCTGTTGTCATAGCTTCAGGGGGGAAGATGGACAGGGACTCTGTTGTCATAGCTTCAGGGGAAGCTCATTCCACCATCGGAGGGCATAGCTTCAGGGGGGAAGATGGACAGGGACTCTGTTGTCATAGCTTCAGGGGAAGCTCATTCCACCATCGGAGGGCATAGCTTCAGGGGGGGAAGATGGACAGGGACTCTGTTGTCATAGCTTCAGGGGGGAAGATGGACAGGGACTCTGTTGTCATAGCTTCAGGGGGGGAAGATGGACAGGGACTCTGTTGTCATAGCTTCAGGGGGGAAGATGGACAGGGACTCTGTTGTCATAGCTTCAGGGGAAGCTCATTCCACCATCGGAGGGCATAGCTTCAGGGGGGAAGATGGACAGGGACTCTGTTGTCATAGCTTCAGGGGAAGCTCATTCCACCATCGGAGGGCATAGCTTCAGGGGGGAAGATGGACAGGGACTCTGTTGTCATAGCTTCAGGGGAAGCTCATTCCACCATCGGAGGGCATAGCTTCAGGGGGGGAAGATGGACAGGGACTCTGTTGTCATAGCTTCAGGGGAAGCTCATTCCACCATCGGAGGGCATAGCTTCAGGGGGGGAAGATGGACAGGGACTCTGTTGTCATAGCTTCAGGGGGGAAGATGGACAGGGACTCTGTTGTCATAGCTTCAGGGGGGGAAGATGGACAGGGACTCTGTTGTCATAGCTTCAGGGGGGAAGATGGACAGGGACTCTGTTGTCATAGCTTCAGGGGAAGCTCATTCCACCATCGGAGGGCATAGCTTCAGGGGGAAGATGGACAGGGACTCTGTTGTCATAGCTTCAGGGGAAGCTCATTCCACCATCGGAGGGCATAGCTTCAGGGGGGGAAGATGAACAGGGACTCTGTTGTCATAGCTTCAGGGGAAGCTCATTCCACCATCGGAGGGCATAGCTTCAGGGGGGGAAGATGAACAGGGACTCTGTTGTCATAGCTTCAGGGGAAGCTCATTCCACCATCGGAGGGCATAGCTTCAGGGGGGGAAGATGGACAGGGACTCTGTTGTCATAGCTTCAGGGGAAGCTCATTCCACCATCGGAGGGCATAGCTTCAGGGGGGGAAGATGGACAGGGACTCTGTTGTCATAGCTTCAGGGGGGAAGTTCGACAGGGACTCTGTTGTCATAGCTTCAGGGGGGGAAGATGGACAGGGACTCTGTTGTCATAGCTTCAGGGGGGAAGATGGACAGGGACTCTGTTGTCATAGCTTCAGGGGAAGCTCATTCCACCATCGGAGGGCATAGCTTCAGGGGGGGAAGATGGACAGGGACTCTGTTGTCATAGCTTCAGGGGAAGCTCATTCCACCATCGGAGGGCATAGCTTCAGGGGGGGAAGATGGACAGGGACTCTGTTGTCATAGCTTCAGGGGAAGCTCATTCCACCATCGGAGGGCATAGCTTCAGGGGGGGAAGATGGACAGGGACTCTGTTGTCATAGCTTCAGGGGGGGAAGATGGACAGGGACTCTGTTGTCATAGCTTCAGGGGAAGCTCATTCCACCATCGGAGGGCATAGCTTCAGGGGGGGGGAAGATGGACAGGGACTCTGTTGTCATAGCTTCAGGGGGGGAAGATGAACAGGGACTCTGTTGTCATAGCTTCAGGGGGGAAGATGGACAGGGACTCTGTTGTCATAGCTTCAGGGGGGGAAGATGGACAGGGACTCTGTTGTCATAGCTTCAGGGGAAGCTCATTCCACCATCGGAGGACATAGCTTCAGGGGGGGAAGATGGACAGGGACTCTGTTGTCATAGCTTCAGGGGAAGCTCATTCCACCATCGGAGGGCATAGCTTCAGGGGGGGAAGATGGACAGGGACTCTGTTGTCATAGCTTCAGGGGAAGCTCATTCCACCATCGGAGGGCATAGCTTCAGGGGGGGAAGATGGACAGGGACTCTGTTGTCATAGCTTCAGGGGAAGCTCATTCCACCATCGGAGGGCATAGCTTCAGGGGGGGAAGATGGACAGGGACTCTGTTGTCATAGCTTCAGGGGAAGCTCATTCCACCATCGGAGGGCATAGCTTCAGGGGGGGAAGATGGACAGGGACTCTGTTGTCATAGCTTCAGGGAGGGGGAAGATGGACAGGGACTCTGTTGTCATAGCTTCAGGGGGAAGATGGACAGGGACTCTGTTGTCATAGCTTCAGGGGGGAAGATGGACAGGGACTCTGTTGTCATAGCTTCAGGGGGGAGATGGACAGGGACTCTGTTGTCATAGCTTCAGGGGGGAGATGGACAGGGACTCTGTTGTCATAGCTTCAGGGGGGAGATGGACAGGGACTCTGTTGTCATAGCTTCAGGGGGGGAAGATGGACAGGGACTCTGTTGTCATAGCTTCAGGGGGGAAGATGGACAGGGACTCTGTTGTCATAGCTTCAGGGGAAGCTCATTCCACCATCGGAGGGCATAGCTTCAGGGGGAAGATGGACAGGGACTCTGTTGTCATAGCTTCAGGGGAAGCTCATTCCACCATCGGAGGGCATAGCTTCAGGGGGGGAAGATGGACAGGGACTCTGTTGTCATAGCTTCAGGGGGGGAAGATGAACAGGGACTCTGTTGTCATAGCTTCAGGGGGGAAGATGGACAGGGACTCTGTTGTCATAGCTTCAGGGGGGGAAGATGGACAGGGACTCTGTTGTCATAGCTTCAGGGGAAGCTCATTCCACCATCGGAGGACATAGCTTCAGGGGGGGAAGATGGACAGGGACTCTGTTGTCATAGCTTCAGGGGAAGCTCATTCCACCATCGGAGGGCATAGCTTCAGGGGGGGAAGATGGACAGGGACTCTGTTGTCATAGCTTCAGGGGAAGCTCATTCCACCATCGGAGGGCATAGCTTCAGGGGGGGAAGATGGACAGGGACTCTGTTGTCATAGCTTCAGGGGAAGCTCATTCCACCATCGGAGGGCATAGCTTCAGGGGGGGAAGATGGACAGGGACTCTGTTGTCATAGCTTCAGGGGAAGCTCATTCCACCATCGGAGGGCATAGCTTCAGGGGGGGAAGATGGACAGGGACTCTGTTGTCATAGCTTCAGGGAGGGGGAAGATGGACAGGGACTCTGTTGTCATAGCTTCAGGGGGAAGATGGACAGGGACTCTGTTGTCATAGCTTCAGGGGGGAAGATGGACAGGGACTCTGTTGTCATAGCTTCAGGGGGGAGATGGACAGGGACTCTGTTGTCATAGCTTCAGGGGGGAGATGGACAGGGACTCTGTTGTCATAGCTTCAGGGGGGAGATGGACAGGGACTCTGTTGTCATAGCTTCAGGGGGGGAAGATGGACAGGGACTCTGTTGTCATAGCTTCAGGGGGGAAGATGGACAGGGACTCTGTTGTCATAGCTTCAGGGGAAGCTCATTCCACCATCGGAGGGCATAGCTTCAGGGGGAAGATGGACAGGGACTCTGTTGTCATAGCTTCAGGGGAAGCTCATTCCACCATCGGAGGGCATAGCTTCAGGGGGGGAAGATGGACAGGGACTCTGTTGTCATAGCTTCAGGGGAAGCTCATTCCACCATCGGAGGGCATAGCTTCAGGGGGGGAAGATGGACAGGGACTCTGTTGTCATAGCTTCAGGGGGGAAGATGGACAGGGACTCTGTTGTCATAGCTTCAGGGAGGGAAGATGGACAGGGACTCTGTTGTCATAGCTTCAGGGGAAGCTCATTCCACCATCGGAGGGCATAGCTTCAGGGGGAAGATGGACAGGGACTCTGTTGTCATAGCTTCAGGGGAAGCTCATTCCACCATCGGAGGGCATAGCTTCAGGGGGGGAAGATGAACAGGGACTCTGTTGTCATAGCTTCAGGGGAAGCTCATTCCACCATCGGAGGGCATAGCTTCAGGGGGGGAAGATGAACAGGGACTCTGTTGTCATAGCTTCAGGGGAAGCTCATTCCACCATCGGAGGGCATAGCTTCAGGGGGGGAAGATGGACAGGGACTCTGTTGTCATAGCTTCAGGGGAAGCTCATTCCACCATCGGAGGGCATAGCTTCAGGGGGGGAAGATGGACAGGGACTCTGTTGTCATAGCTTCAGGGGGGAAGATGAACAGGGACTCTGTTGTCATAGCTTCAGGGGGGGAAGATGGACAGGGACTCTGTTGTCATAGCTTCAGGGGGGAAGATGGACAGGGACTCTGTTGTCATAGCTTCAGGGGAAGCTCATTCCACCATCGGAGGGCATAGCTTCAGGGGGGGAAGATGGACAGGGACTCTGTTGTCATAGCTTCAGGGGAAGCTCATTCCACCATCGGAGGGCATAGCTTCAGGGGGGGAAGATGGACAGGGACTCTGTTGTCATAGCTTCAGGGGGGGAAGATGGACAGGGACTCTGTTGTCATAGCTTCAGGGGAAGCTCATTCCACCATCGGAGGGCATAGCTTCAGGGGGGGGGGAAGATGGACAGGGACTCTGTTGTCATAGCTTCAGGGGGGGAAGATGAACAGGGACTCTGTTGTCATAGCTTCAGGGGGGAAGATGGACAGGGACTCTGTTGTCATAGCTTCAGGGGAAGCTCATTCCACCATCGGAGGGCATAGCTTCAGGGGGGAGATGAACAGGGACTCTGTTGTCATAGCTTCAGGGGGGGAAGATGGACAGGGACTCTGTTGTCATAGCTTCAGGGGGGAAGATGAACAGGGACTCTGTTGTCATAGCTTCAGGGGGGGAAGATGGACAGGGACTCTGTTGTCATAGCTTCAGGGGGGAAGATGGACAGGGACTCTGTTGTCATAGCTTCAGGGGAAGCTCATTCCACCATCGGAGGGCATAGCTTCAGGGGGGGAAGATGGACAGGGACTCTGTTGTCATAGCTTCAGGGGAAGCTCATTCCACCATCGGAGGGCATAGCTTCAGGGGGGGAAGATGGACAGGGACTCTGTTGTCATAGCTTCAGGGGGGGAAGATGGACAGGGACTCTGTTGTCATAGCTTCAGGGGAAGCTCATTCCACCATCGGAGGGCATAGCTTCAGGGGGGGGGAAGATGGACAGGGACTCTGTTGTCATAGCTTCAGGGGGGGAAGATGAACAGGGACTCTGTTGTCATAGCTTCAGGGGGGAAGATGGACAGGGACTCTGTTGTCATAGCTTCAGGGGAAGCTCATTCCACCATCGGAGGGCATAGCTTCAGGGGGGAGATGAACAGGGACTCTGTTGTCATAGCTTCAGGGGGGGAAGATGGACAGGGACTCTGTTGTCATAGCTTCAGGGGGGGAAGATGGACAGGGACTCTGTTGTCATAGCTTCAGGGGGGGGGAAGATGGACAGGGACTCTGTTGTCATAGCTTCAGGGGAAGCTCATTCCACCATCAGAGGGCATAGCTTCAGGGGAAGCTCATTCCACCATCGGAGGACCAGGACCGAGAAGGGCTGGTGTTGAATAACAGCATGTATTTTGACTAATGATGATTTAAAACTTTTTTTCCCCCATTTTTTTATGATTCTATGCACAGACGTCTGTGCCAGAAGGTTTTCTGCCGTGCATATTTACTGGTTGAATTTAATATTTCCATATTTCGTATTATGGTAATTTCGTATTACCATAGTACATCACTCCAGCAATGAATGGGATCTTTCCTCTGGTGATCCCTTAAAGCTCAGGACTTGTATTCATAAATCTCAGAGTGCTGATCTAGGATCAGTTTTTTTTAGCTCATAAAGAGTCTTTTTTAGTCTTTTTTAGAATCAAATCTAGTTTATTCGTCACACGCCCAGGTTTTTACAGCAGGTGTAATAGAGACAGTGTAATGCTTTACCTGCCACTGTTCCTCAACCGTACAGAATAATATCCAATAGAAAAGTTCATCCATAGAGAATAAGTAGATGAATAATTAAAAGGTAAAGAACACAACAATTGGACCCAATATGGGCCCAGGACCATAGTTTGAGAGCTGTCTATAACGTGGTTCTCCCGTGGGCAGATTCTGCGTGTTGACAGAGGGAATCTCCCAGGACTGAATGTGATACGTGAGAGCCGAGCAGCGTTAGTTCAGGTTTTTTTGGGGGGGGGGGGGGGGACTCTTTCCGGAACTCTCCATTTCTAACACGTACAGTATGAACACAGAAGTTAATCATGCTGCTGATCACATTACTTCTGGTTTTACGTCTGGGTTAACAGAGATAGTACATTGATGTATGTAACCAAACCTTTTTCTAGCGTGTTAAGGTATGTAACCATGGTATTTTCCTGTGTTAGCCTTGCAGGTTACGTGGAAGCCCTGGCCTGTCGTTGTGGGTTGGTGGGCCCTGATCTGAACCCCAAACAGGCTGACATGTGGCAGACCAGAGTTAGCACCCACAGTGTGAGTCTCTGTCGTATCTCTGAGAGGACGTACACACCGTCTGTCTGTCTGTCTGTCTGTCTCTCTCTCTCTCTCTCTCTCTCTCTCTCTCTCTCTCTCTCTCTCTCTCTCTCTCTCTCTCTCTCTCTCTCTCTCTCTCTCTCTCTCTCTCTCACTCTCTGTCTCTCTCTGTCTCTCTCTTCTGTCTCTCTCTGTCTCTCTCTGTCTCTCTCGCTCTCTGTCTCCCCCTCTCTCTCTGTCCCTGTCTCTCTGTCCCTGTCCCTGTCTCTCTGTCCCTGGCTCTCTCTCTCTCTCTCTCTCTCTCTCTCTCTCTCTCCCTCTCTCTCTCTCTCTCTCTCTCTCTCTCTCTCTCTCTCTCTCCTCTCTCTGTCAGTCCTCTCTGTGTTGCTATAATTAGAGTTGTGTGTAGGTTACGTACTGGTAGCACTGCAGTATTAGTGTTAGTATTAGTGTTAGTATTAGCATAGTATTAGTGCTAGTATTAGCATAGTATTAGTGTTAGTATTAGTATAGTATCCGTGTTAGTATTAGTGTTAGTATTAGTACCAGTGTTAGTATTAGTGGTAGTATTAGTGGTAGTATCGGTGGTAGTATTAGCGTTAGTATTAGTGTTAGTGTTAGTACTAGTGCTAGTATTAGTATTAGTGTCAGTATTAGTATTAGTATAGTGTTAGTATTAGTGTTAGTATTAGTGTTAGTATCAGTATTAGTATTAGTGTTAGTATTAGTGTTAGTATTAGTGGTAGTATTAGTGGTAGTATTAGTATTAGTGGTAGTATTAGTGTTAGTGGTAGTGTTAGTGGTAGTATTAGTGTTAGTATAGTGTTAGTATTAGTATTAGTGGTAGTGTTAGTGGTAGTATTAGTGTTAGTGTTAGTATAGTGTTAGTATTAGTATTAGTGGCAGTATTAGTATAGTGTTTAGTATTAGCGTTAGTATTAGTGTTAGTATTAGTGTTAGTATTAGTGTTAGTATTCGTGTTAGTATTAGTGGCAGTATTAGTATTAGTGGTAGTATTAGTAGTGGTGTTAGTATTAGTGTTAGCATTAGTATTGGTGTTAGTATTAGTGTTAGTGTTAGTATTAGTATAGTATTAGTGTTAGTATTAGTGTTAGTATTAGTACTCGTGGTAGTATTATTGTTAGTATTAGTGTTAGTACTAGTATAGTATTAGTGTTAGTATTAGTGTTAGTATTTGTGTTAGTGTTAGCGTTAGTATTAGTGCTAGTATTAGTACTAGTGTTAGTATTAGTATTAGTGGCAGTAGTATTGTTAGTATTAGTACTAGTATAGTATTAGTGTTAGTATTAGTGTTAGTATTGGTATTAGTGTTAGTATTAGTGTCGGTATTAGTGTTAGTATTAGTGGTAGTATTAGGGGTAGTATTAGTATTAGTGGTAGTATTAGTGTTTGTATTAGTGTTAGTGTTAGTATTAGTGGTAGTATTAGTGTTAGTATTAGTGTTAGTATTAGTGTTAGTATTAGTATTAGTGTTAGTATTAGTGTTAGTGTTAGTATTAGTGTTAGTATTAGTGTTAGTGTTAGTATTAGTATAGTGTTAGTGTTAGTATTAGTATTAGTGTTAGTATTAGTGTCAGTATTAGTATTAGTGTTAGTATTAGTGGTAGTAGTAGTGTTAGTGTTAGTATTAGTATTAGTGTTAGTATTAGTATTAGTATAGTGTTAGTGTTAGTATTAGTGTTAGTGGTAGTGTTAGTGGCAGTATTAGTGTTAGCGTTAGTATAGTATTAGTATTAGTGGCAGTATTAGTATTAGTATAGTGTTAGCATTAGTGTTAGTATTAGTGGTAGTATTAGTATTAGTGCTAGTATTAGTATTAGTATTAGTGTTAGTGTTAGTATTAGTGCCGGTGTTAGTATTAGTATTAGTGGTAGTATTATTGTTAGTATTAGTGTTAGTATTAGTATAGTATTAGTGCTAGTTTTAGTATTAGTGTTAGTATTAGTGTTAGTATTAGTGTTAGTATTAGTATTAGTATAGTGGTAGTATTAGTGTTAGTATTAGTATTAGTGTTAGTGTTAGTATTAGTATTAGTGTTAGTATTAGTATTTGTGTTAGTATTAGTATTTGTGTTAGTATTAGTATAGTGCTAGTATTAGTATTGGTGTTAGTATTAGTGCTAGTATTAGTGTTAGTATTTGTATTAGTATAGCATTAGTGTTAGTATTAGTGTTAGTATTAGTGTTAGTATTAGTGGTAGTATCAGTGGTAGTATTAGTATTAGTGTTAGTATTAGTGTTAGTATTAGTGTTAGTGTTAGTATTAGTATTAGTGGTGGTATTAGTGGTAGTATTAGTGTTAGTATTAGTGTTAGTGTTAGTATTAGTGTTAGTATTAGTATTAGTGTTAGTATTCGTGTTAGTATTAGTGTTAGTATTAGTGTTAGTATTAGTATAGTGTTAGTGCTAGTGTTAGTATTAGTATTAGTGTTAGTATTAGTGCCAGTATTAGTATTAGTATAGTGTTAGTATTAGTGTTAGTATTAGTGTTAGTATTAGTGTTAGTGTTAGTGATAGTATTAGTGGTAGTATAGTGCTAGTATTAGTGTTAGTATTAGTATTAGTGGTAGTATTAGTGTTAGTATTAGTATTAGTATTAGTGTTAGTATTGGCGTTAGTATTAGTGTTAGTATTAGTATTAGTGGCAGTATTAGTATTTGTATAGTGGTAGTGTTAGTATTAGTGTTAGTGTTAGTATTAGTATTAGTATAGTGTTAGTATTAGTGTTAGTGTTAGTGTCAGTGGTAGTATTAGTGTTAGTATAGTATTAGTGTTAGTATTAGTATTAGTGGCAGTATTAGTATTAGTATAGTGTTAGTATTAGTATTGGTGTTAGTATTAGTGTTAGTATTAGTGTTAGTATTAGTATTAGTATAGTGTTAGCATTAGTATTGGTGTTAGTATTAGTGTTAGTATTAGTGTTCGTATTAGTGGTAGTATTAGTGGTAGTAGTATTGTTAGTATTAGTGTTAGTATTAGTATAGTATTGGTGTTAGTATTAGTGTTAGTGTTAGTATTAGTGTTAGTATTAGTGTTGGTATTAGTGTTAGTGTTAGTATTAGTATTAGTATAGTGTTAGTATTAGTGTTAGTATTAGTATTAGTGTTAGTATTAGTGTTAGTATTAGTGTTAGTATTAGTATTAGTGTTAGTATTAGTATTTGTGTTAGTATTAGTATTAGTATAGTGTTAGTATTAGTATTGGTGTTAGTATTAGTGTTAGTATTAGTGTTGGTATTTGTATTAGTGTTAGTATTAGTATTAGTATAGTGTTAGTATTAGTATTAGTGTTAGTGTTAGTATTAGTGGTAGTATTAGTGTTAGTATTAGTATTAGTGGTAGTATTAGTGTTAGTATTAGTGTTAGTATTAGTATTAGTGGTAGTATTAGTGGTAGTATTAGTGTTAGTATTAGTGTTAGTATTAGTATTAGTGTTAATATTAGTGTTAGTATTTGTGTTAGTATTAGTGTTTGTATAGTGTTATAGTGTTAGTGTTAGTATTAGTATTAGTGTTAGTGTTAGTATTAGTGTCAGTATTAGTATTAGTATAGTGTTAGTATTAGTGTTAGTATTAGTGTTAGTGTTAGTATTAGTGTCAGTATTAGTGTTAGTATTCGTGTTAGTATTAGTGTTTGTATAGTGTTAGTGTTAGTATTAGTATTAGTGTTAGTATTAGTGTCAGTATTAGTATTAGTATAGTGTTAGTATTAGTGTTAGTATTAGTATTAGTGTTAGTATTAGTGTTAGTATTAGTGGTAGTGGTAGTGTTAGTATTAGTATTAGTATTAGTGTTAGTATTAGTACTAGCATTAGTATTAGTGTTAGTGTTAGTACTAGTGTTAGTATTAGTACTAGTGTTAGTGTTAGTATTAGTACTAGTGTTAGTATTAGTACTAGTGTTAGTATTAGTATTAGTATTAGTACTAGTGTTGGTACTAGTGTTAGTATTAGTGTTAGTATTAGTGTTAGTGTTAGTATTATTGTTAGTGTTAGTATTAGTATTAGTATTAGTATTAGTACTAGCATTAGTATTAGTGTTAGTGTTAGTACTAGTGTTAGTATTAGTACTAGTGTTAGTGTTAGTATTAGTACTAGTGTTAGTATTAGTACTAGTGTTTGTATTAGTATTAGTATTAGTACTAGTGTTGGTACTAGTGTTAGTATTAGTGTTAGTATTAGTGTAGTGTAAGTATTAGTGCTGGTGTTAGTATTAGTGTCAGTATTAGTGTTAGTATTAGTATTAGTGTTAGCGTTAGTATTAGTGCTAGTATTAGTATAGTGTTAGTATTAGTATTAGTATTAGTATAGTATTAGTGTTAGTATTAGTATAGTGTTAGTATTAGTATTAGTATTAGTATAGTATTAGCGTTAGTGTTAGTATAGCATTAGTATAGTATTAGTATTAGTATTAGTGTTAGTATTAGTGTTAGTATTAGTGTTAGTATTAGTATTAGTGTTAGCGTTAGTGTTAGTATTAGTGCTAGTATTAGTATAGTGTTAGTATTAGTATTAGTATAGTATTAGTGTTAGTGTTAGTATAGCATTAGTATAGTATTAGTATTAGTATTAGTATAGTATTAGTGTTAGTATTAGTATATTATAGTATTAGTATTAGTATAGTATAGTGTTAGTATTAGTATAGTATTAGTATAGTGTTAGTATTAGTATAGTATTAGTATTAGTATAGTATTTGTATTAGTACTAGGCATCAGAGTAGTAATGGAACGTTGTTTCTTGTTTTGTCTTCAGGGTAAAGCCATCGGAGTTGCCATCGGCTGCATCTTAGGGATGTTCCCGCTACTCTTCTTCAAAGATGAGACGAAGAAGAAAGCAGTGGAAAGGGAGGGTAAAGATGGATCACTGACCTCCATCTCTACTGGCAGCAGCAGCAATTGAGACAACTTGACAGAAAGACTTACCTTCTCGGGAAGAGAGAGAGAACTGGACTACGTCTACTTCACAACCTAACTACTGCATAATGAATAACCTCAATCAAGCGTGACTACTGATGTCAATTGTTGATGTCAATGTCTTCAATAGTTCCTACTGCAACGTTGAAAAAGCAGTATGAAGAAAAACAACAACGATGATAAATACAAGTGGAGCACTTTTCCAACCACGTTTTCTGCTGCTTCTTTGGGTTGTTTTGTTTGTTTCGTTTTTTTGAGTTGGTGCATCTTTTCTTTTTTTGAGTTTAGTGTATCTTAGTCCTAATCAGTTAGAGGTGGCCAGGATGGATTTCTGGTGGACTACACTCAATTCAGTTCAATTGAACTTTAATATCTCTCAACGGGGGGATATTCCTGCAACATCTGGTGTAAGTAATCAACATGCTGTGTGGCTGTTGTCTCTTCAGATTAAAGGACCGTGTGAGGAGAGGACAAGGCCAGCTGCTATAGCTAGATAACACATTCACAGAAACTATTCAGTCTTCAGTTAGTATACTGAGGTTAGACCTTTCCTACTGGATTTCATTGGGACGGCAGGTAGCCTAGTGGTTAGAGTGTAGGGACGGCAGGTAGCCTAGTGGTTAGAGTGTAGGGACGGTAGGTAGCCTAGTGGTTAGAGTGTAGGGACGGCAGGTAGCCTAGTGGTTAGAGTGTAGGGGCGGCAGGTAGCCTAGTGGTTAGAGTGTAGGGACGGCAGGTAGCCTAGTGGTTAGAGTGTAGGACTAATAACCAAAAGGTTGCAAGATCGAATCCCCCGAGCTGACAAGGTAAAAATCTGTCGTTCTGCCCCTGAACAAGGCAGTTAAACCCCACTGTTCCTAGGCCGTCATTGAAAATAAGAATTTGTTCTTAACTGCCTTGCCTAGTAAAATAACAAATAAATACAATTCCACCTGACTTTCCACTAGCGCTGCACTACAGAGCTGAAATATGACACGCTTCTTCTAGCAGCTTCTTCTAACACTGAAGGATTTGTTTTGGAGGATTTGGTGTTTGAGAGTATCCATCTTTGTTTTGGAGGATTTGGTGTTTGAGAGTATCCATCTTTGTTTTGGAGGATTTGGTGTTTGAGAGTATCCATCTTTGTTTTGGAGGATTTGGTGTTTGAGAGTATCCATCTTTGTTTGGAGGATTTGGTGTTTGAGAGTATCCATCTTTGTTTTGGAGGATTTGGTGTTTGAGAGTATCCATCTTTGTTTTGGAGGATTTGGTGTTTGAGAGTATCCATCTTTGTTTTGGAGGATTTGGTGTTTGAGAGTATCCATCTTTGTTTTGGAGGATTTGGTGTTTGAGAGTATCCATCTTTGTTTTGGAGGATTTGGTGTTTGAGAGTATCCATCTTTGTTTTGGAGGATTTGGTGTTTGAGAGTATCCATCTTTGTTTTGGAGGATTTGGTGTTTGAGAGTATCCATCTTTGTTTTGGAGGATTTGGTGTTTGAGAGTATCCATCTTTGTTTTGGAGGATTTGGTGTTTGAGAGTATCCATCTTTGTTTTGGAGGATTTGGTGTTTGAGAGTATCCATCTTTGTTTTGGAGGATTTGGTGTTTGAGAGTATCCATCTTTGTTTTGGAGGATTTGGTGTTTGAGAGGATCCATCTTTGTTTTGGAGGATTTGGTGTTTGAGAGGATCCATCTTTGTTTTGGAGGATTTGGTGTTTGAGTTTGAGATGAGGAATTTGAGTAACTCTAGGGAGCTTGGGAGAGATTCATATTACTTGTCACTTTTAGATGTTTTTGGACAGTGTACCCCCTTCACTCAATCAATGAGACCAGATTTGGAAGTCCCATGATACTAGGGTTGTATGGACACCAGGGGTCAGATTTGGAAGGATGATCCCATGAGACTAGGGTTGTATGGATACCAGGGGTCAGGGGTGTCACTCATTCCATGGCCCAGTGTCAGCTGGTTTTTAAGACCAATTAAGAGGGAGACAACCAGGTGAGGGGAGTTCCTAACCAATTAAGACCTAGACAACCAGGTGAGGGGAGTTCCTAACCAATTAAGACCTAGATAACCAGGTGAGGGGAGTTCCTAACCAATTAAGACCTAGATAACCAGGTGAGGGGAGTTCCTAACTAACCAATGAAGACCTAGACAACCAGGTGAG
>NW_022261979.1:7794292-7797215 GCF_002021735.2 Oncorhynchus kisutch | reverse complement strand
GGGAAACGTACCGGCTGTTTTCCTGTATCAACCCATAGTTCTATTTACTTCTCAATCATCAGCAGCCCGCCATCGAATCGTTGTATTCACTCAACTAGACCAAGAGGCACATTGATGGACTGTAAATACTTTAGCACAAAATTAAAATGTTGTTGGCAATTACCCATAGACGCAACAGTGGCACACCACATTATACAAGAGGAAGTGCCTTTAACACATTGTAGGCTGTAATAGAGGAACTTCCGATAACACTTCCGAGGACCAGTGAGACATATTTAGAAGAGGATATTTATAATAATAATAATAATAATAATGTATGACGTTATGCGTCATTTATAAGGGGGCACACTAGTTCTGGCAGTAACTCGCAAATAGACAAAATGCACCTGCTGCGCTTCAAATGTGTTGCGCGTTATTAGGTTGCTAATGAAATCGATAAAAGATAAGAGAGGGAAAAAGATATGTACTTACCTTCGGACTTAATTTCGTCAACATGTGACGGAAGAAGTGATCCAACTCCTTCCCCTCAATGTAACCATTATCTGTAGAAACATTAACAACATTTAAAATACTCTTCTCATACGTTTTAGAATACATTTTAAACGTTTTCTTGAAATAAATAACATGGGTTTTTTTGCAACAAAAATAACATATATCAAGTTAGGAAACCATAGCTCGCATGGTTAGGTTATAAAATTAATAATTCTCACCGTCTGCATCAAAGTGTTGCCAATCTCCAGAAAACCAACAGCATCCAAGTGCTCAAAAGCGCAGTCCATTGTAATAAACAGGAGTGTAAATGATATCTCTTAATACGGTTTATGATAGTTCAGGTGATAGCCTACTGTCTCTGTATCCTTGTGGAGAGTCTACTCTGCACTAGTTCAGTGCAACGTATGGGTGCTTTTCTTGACGTGGCCCGATCAATTCTCCAAACCTCACCTCCTTATATGGAATAATCTGACTTCACCATGACGCGGTGTAGAAGGAATAGAATACAGGATGGACGAACGCATTTCGACTGCAGAGACATTCGAGAGTTTGGGCAACTTTTAGAATGTTGAATATTTTTCTAATTCTAGGCATTCGGTTGCATTGTTTAAATATTCCACATGTAAAGTTAATGGGGAACTAACATGGCTGCCATAGAATGTTGAATATTGTTGTAATTCTAGGCATTCGGTTGCATTGTTTTAATATTCCACATGTAACGTTAATGGGGAACTAACATGGCTGCCATAGAATGTTCAAGTGTTATGTAAATGTATCATCACGCAGAAACCGCATTGGTCTAACTGTCTAAATACAGTGGGGCAAAAAGTATTTAGTCAGCCACCGATTGTGCAAGTTCTCCCACTTAGAAAGATGAGAGAGGCCTGTAATTTTCATCATAGGTACACTTCAATTATGACAGACAATGAGAAAAATAAATGCACCAGATTTGCTAGTTCTTGCTGTGAGATGTTACCCCACTCTTCCACCAAAGCACCTGCAAGTTCCCCAACATTTCTTGGGGGAATGGCCCTAGCCCTCACCCTCCGATCCAACAGGTTCCAGACGTGGTCAATGGGATTGAGATCCGGGCTCTTCGCTGGCCATGGCAGAACACTAACATTCCTGTCTTGCAGGAAATCACGCACAGAACGAGCAGTATGGCTGGTGGCATTGTCATGCTGGAGGGTCATGTCAGGATGAGCCAGCGATGGTGGTTTCGGCCCATTAGCGATGTTGTTTCCAGTTATGTCTGATGAGGACCTGCCTGACAACAGGCCTACAAGCCCTCAGTCCAGCCTCTCTCAGCCTATTGCGGACAGTCTGAGCACCGAAGGAGGGATTGTGCGTTCCTGGTGTAACTCGGGCAGTTGTTGTTGCCATCCTGTACCTGTCCCGCAGGTGTGATGTTCGGATGTACCGATCCTGTGCAGGTGTTGTACATGTGGTCTGCCACTGTGAGGACAATCAGCTGTCCGTCCAGGGACCCTGGGCATCTTTCTTTTGGTGTTTTTCAGAGTCAGTAGAAGGCCTCTTTAGTGTCCCAAGTTTTCATAACTGTGACCTTAATTGCCTACCATCTGTAAGCTGTTAGTGTCTTAACGAACGTTCCACAGGTGCATGTTCAATAATTATTTATAGGTCATTGAACAAGCAGCATGGGAAACAGTATTTAAACCCTTTACAATGAAGATCTTTGAAAGACAGGGTCCTGAAAAAGGGATGTTTCTTTTTTTGCTGAGTTCATATGTAACTATCCTCCCTCAAGCGTCTCTAGCGGTCAAAATGCCTCTTCAGAGCTCAATTTGGCCTCTGTGTGTTTCTGGAGGCACCCTCCATACGGCGCCTCCAAACACATTTTCAGATCAGGAATAAAACTTAGCTGTGTTTTGTAGCTTTCAGTTTGTGAGGTGTTTGTTGCTTTTACTTGTTGTTCTACTGCTCTGCCGGTATGTCTGTCCGCATATCTATCTGTCTGTCTGTCCGCATATCTATCTGTCTGTCTGTCTGTCTTGTCTGTCCGCATATCTATCTGTCTGTCTGTCCGCATATCTATCTGTCTGTCTGTCCGCATATCTATCTGTCTGTCTGTCTGTCTGTCCGCATATCTATCTGTCTGTCTGTCTGTCTGTCTGTCTGTCTGTCTGTCTGTCTGTCTGCCGTATGTCTGTCCGCATATCTGTCTGTCTGTCTGCCGGTATGTCTGTCCCGCATATCTGTCTGTCTGTCTGTCTGTCCGCATATCTGTCTGTCTGTCTGTCCGCATATCTGTCTGTCTGTCTGTCTGTCTGTCCGCATATCTGTCTGTCTGTCTGTCTGTCTGTCTGTCTGTCTGTCCGCATATCTGTCTGTCTGTCTGTCTGTCTGTCCGCATATCTGTCTGTCTGTCTGTCTGTCTGTCTGTCTGTCTGTCTGTCTGTCCGCATATCTG
>NW_022261979.1:7761792-7789292 GCF_002021735.2 Oncorhynchus kisutch | reverse complement strand
TGTCTAATTCTCCCTTCATGCCAATAAACCTGACATTCTGTCTATTTCTCCTGTCATGCTAATAAACCTGACATTCTGTCTAATTCTCCTGTCATGCTAATAAACCTGACATTCTGTCTAATTCCCCTGGTCACCCCAGTCTGGCTCCCCTGGTCACCCCAGTCTGGCTCCCCTGGTCACCCCAGTCTGGCTCCCCCTGGTCACCCCAGTCTGGCTCCCCTGGTCACCCCAGTCTGGCTCCCCCTGGTCACCCCAGTCTGGCTCCCCCTGGTCACCCCAGTCTGGCTCCCCCTGGTCACCCCAGTCTGTCTCCCCTGGTCACCCCAGTCTGGCTCCCCCTGGTCACCCCAGTCTGGCTCCCCCTGGTCACCCCAGTCTGGCTCCCCTGGTCACCCCAGTCTGGCTCCCCTGGTCACCCCAGTCTGGCTCCCCCTGGTCACCCCAGTCTGGCTCCCCCTGGTCACCCCAGTCTGGCTCCCCCTGGTCACCCCAGTCTGGCTCCCCCTGGTCACCCCAGTCTGGCTCCCCCTGGTCACCCCAGTCTGGCTCCCCGTGGTCACCCCAGTCTGGCTCCCCCTGGTCACCCCAGTCTGGCTCCCCCTGGTCACCCCAGTCTGGCTCCCCCTGGTCACCCCAGTCTGGCTCCCCTGGTCACCCCAGTCTGGCTCCCCCTGGTCACCCCAGTCTGGCTCCCCCTGGTCACCCCAGTCTGGCTCCCCTGGTCACCCCAGTCTGGCTCCCCCTGGTCACCCCAGTCTGGCTCCCCGTGGTCACCCCAGTCTGGCTCCCCCTGGTCACCCCAGTCTGGCTCCCCGTGGTCACCCCAGTCTGGCTCCCCCTGGTCACCCCAGTCTGGCTCCCGTGGTCACCCCAGTCTGGCTCCCCCTGGTCACCCCAGTCTGGCTCCCCCTGGTCACCCCAGTCTGGCTCCCCCTGGTCACCCCAGTCTGGCTCCCCGTGGTCACCCCAGTCTGGCTCCCCGTGGTCACCCCAGTCTGGATCCCCCTGGTCACCCCAGTCTGGCTCCCCCTGGTCACCCCAGTCTGGCTCCCCTGGTCACCCCAGTCTGGCTCCCCCTGGTCACCCCAGTCTGGCTCCCCCTGGTCACCCCAGTCTGGCTCCCCCTGGTCACCCCAGTCTGGCTCCCCCTGGTCACCCCAGTCTGGCTCCCCCTGGTCACCCCAGTCTGGCTCCCCGTGGTCACCCCAGTCTGGCTCCCCCTGGTCACCCCAGTCTGGCTCCCTGTGGTCACCCCAGTCTGGCTCCCCCTGGTCACCCCAGTCTGGCTCCCCCTGGTCACCCCAGTCTGGCTCCCCGTGGTCACCCCAGTCTGGCTCCCCGTGGTCACCCCAGTCTGGCTCCCCCTGGTCACCCCAGTCTGGCTCCCCGTGGTCACCCCAGTCTGGCTCCCCCTGGTCACCCCAGTCTGGCTCCCCGTGGTCACCCCAGTCTGGCTCCCCCTGGTCACCCCAGTCTGGCTCCCCGTGGTCACCCCAGTCTGGCTCCCCCTGGTCACCCCAGTCTGGCTCCCCGTGGTCACCCCCAGTCTGGCTCCCCCTGGTCACCCCAGTCTGGCTCCCCCTGGTCACCCCAGTCTGGCTCCCCCTGGTCACCCCAGTCTGGCTCCCCGTGGTCACCCCAGTCTGGCTCCCCCTGGTCACCCCAGTCTGGCTCCCCCTGGTCACCCCAGTCTGGCTCCCCGTGGTCACCCCAGTCTGGCTCCCCGTGGTCACCCCAGTCTGGCTCCCCCTGGTCACCCCAGTCTGGCTCCCCGTGGTCACCCCAGTCTGGCTCCCCCTGGTCACCCCAGTCTGGCTCCCCGTGGTCACCCCAGTCTGGCTCCCCCTGGTCACCCCAGTCTGGCTCCCCGTGGTCACCCCAGTCTGGCTCCCCCTGGTCACCCCAGTCTGGCTCCCCGTGGTCACCCCAGTCTGGCTCCCCCTGGTCACCCCAGTCTGGCTCCCCCTGGTCACCCCAGTCTGGCTCCCCCTGGTCACCCCAGTCTGGCTCCCCGTGGTCACCCCAGTCTGGCTCCCCCTGGTCACCCCAGTCTGGCTCCCCCTGGTCACCCCAGTCTGGCTCCCCCTGGTCACCCCAGTCTGGCTCCCCTGGTCACCCCAGTCTGGCTCCCCGTGGTCACCCCAGTCTGGCTCCCCCTGGTCACCCCAGTCTGGCTCCCCCTGGTCACCCCAGTCTGGCTCCCCGTGGTCACCCCAGTCTGGCTCCCCCTGGTCACCCCAGTCTGGCTCCCCCTGGTCACCCCAGTATGGCTCCCCGTGGTCACCCCTGTCTGGCTCCCCCTGGTCACCCCAGTCTGGCTCCCCGTGGTCACCCCAGTCTGGCTCCCCCTGGTCACCCCAGTCTGGCTCCCCCTGGTCACCCCAGTCTGGCTCCCCGTGGTCACCCCAGTCTGGCTCCCCCTGGTCTAAACATGCCAAGTTGTTAAGTTCTAAAGCGTGTCAAGCCATTTGAATTCAACTCCATACTGTGACAGACCACTCCTTCTGCTCTCAGAGACTTTTATTTGGGACAAGGTTTAAGAAGAATGGAGGACAACCGATCCCACTTTCATGAGTTTCCTGGAGACTGTAAGCACATTAGGAAAGGAGACAGAATGAGAAGCCACAACCAGATCAAACAAAAGAGAGCAGATGACTGGAGACTGATCTGTCAGTGTTCACTCCGAGACGATGAGTACCGCAATGTATGGGAACTCTATCGTGCTGCCTCACGGTGATGAAGAGGAAGGATATCAGCATCGGCTGGGAACTCTATCGTGCTGCATCGCGGTGATGAAGAGGAAGGATACCAGCATCGGCTGGGAACTCTATCGTGCTGCATCGCGGTGATGAAGAGGAAGGATACCAGCATCGGCTGGGAACTCTATCGTGCTGCCTCACGGTGATGAAGAGGAAGGATATCAGCATCGGCTGGGAACTCTATCGTGCTGCCTCACGGTGATGAAGAGGAAGGATATCAGCATCGGCTGGGAACTCTATCGTGCTGCCTCACGGTGATGAAGAGGAAGGATATCAGCATCGGCTGGGAACTCTATCGTGCTGCCTCACGGTGATGAAGAGGAAGGATATCAGCATCGGCTGGGAACTCTATCGTGCTGCATCGCGGTGATGAAGAGGAAGGATACCAGCATCGGCTGGGAACTCTATCGTGCTGCATCGCGGTGATGAAGAGGAAGGATACCAGCATCGGCTGGGAACTCTATCGTGCTGCCTCACGGTGATGAAGAGGAAGGATATCAGCATCGGCTGGGAACTCTATCGTGCTGCCTCACGGTGATGAAGAGGAAGGATATCAGCATCGGCTGGGAACTCTATCGTGCTGCCTCACGGTGATGAAGAGGAAGGATATCAGCATCGGCTGGGAACTCTATCGTGCTGCCTCATGGTGATGAAGAGGAAGGATATCAGCATCGGCTGGGAACTCTATCGTGCTGCCTCACGGTGATGAAGAGGAAGGATATCAGCATCGGCTGGGAACTCTATCGTGCTGCCTCACGGTGATGAAGAGGAAGGATATCAGCATCGGCTGGGAACTCTATCGTGCTGCCTCACGGTGATGAAGAGGAAGGATATCAGCATCGGCTGGGAACTCTATCGTGCTGCATCACGGTGATGAAGAGGAAGGATACCAGCATCGGCTGGGAACTCTATCGTGCTGCCTCACGGTGATGAAGAGGAAGGATACCAGCATCGGCTGGGAACTCTATCGTGCTGCCTCACGGTGATGAAGAGGAAGGATACCAGCATCGGTGGGGAACTCTATCGTGCTGCATCGCGGTGATGAAGAGGAAGGATATCAGCATCGGCTGGGAACTCTATCGTGCTGCCTCACGGTGATGAAGAGGAAGGATATCAGCATCGGCTGGGAACTCTATCGCGCTGCCTCACGGTGATGAAGAGGAAGGATATCAGCATCGGCTGGGAACTCTATCGCGCTGCCTCACGGTGATGAAGAGGAAGGATATCAGCATCGGCTGGGAACTCTATCGTGCTGCCTCACGGTGATGAAGAGGAAGGATATCAGCATCGGCTTGGCATCCGTGTCAACAGGCAGAGCAAACATATAAGAAGCTGTGTCCATTCATTCAACACTGATTCAACGATCAATGTTTCAACGATCAATGTTTCAACGATCAATGTCAACACTGAGTCAACGATCAATGTTTCAACGATCAATGTCAACACTGAGTCAAAGATCAATGTCAACACTGAGTCAACGATCAATGTCAACACTGAGTCAACGATCAATGTCAACACTGAGTCAACGATCAATGTCAACACTGAGTCAACGATCAATGTCAACACTGATTCAACGATCAATGTTTCAACGATCAATGTCAACACTGAGTCAACGATCAATGTCAACACTGAGTCAACGATCAATGTTTCAACGATCAATGTTTCAACGATCAATGTCAACACTGAGTCAAAGATCAATGTCAACACTGAGTCAACGATCAATGTCAACACTGAGTCAACGATCAATGTCAACACTGATTCAACGATCAATGTCAACACTGAGTCAACGATCAATGTCAACACTGATTCAACGATCAATGTTTCAACGATCAATGTCAACACTGAGTCAAATCAAATCAAATCAAATCAAATTTATTTATATAGCCCTTCGTACATCAGCTGATATCTCAAAGTGCTGTACAGAAACCCAGCCTAAAACCCCAAACAGCAAGCAATGCAGGTGGAGAAGCACAACGATCAATGTCAACACTGAGTCAACGATCAATGTCAACACTGATTCAACGATCAATGTTTCAACGATCAATGTCAACACTGAGTCAACGATCAATGTCAACACTGAGTCAACGATCAATGTTTCAACGATCAATGTTTCAACGATCAATGTCAACACTGAGTCAACGATCAATGTTTCAACGATCAATGTCAACACTGAGTCAACGATCAATGTCAACACTGAGTCAATGATCAATGTTTCAACGATCAATGTTTCAACGATCAATGTCAACACTGATTCAACGATCAATGTTTCAACGATCAATGTCAACACTGAGTCAACGATCAATGTTTCAACGATCAATGTCAACACTGAGTCAACGATCAATGTTTCAACGATCAATGTTTCAACGATCAATGTTTCAACGATCAATGTCAACACTGAGTCAACGATCAATGTTTCAACGATCAATGTCAACACTGAGTCAACGATCAATGTTTCAACGATCAATGTTTCAACGATCAATGTTTCAACGATCAATGTCAACACTGATTCAACGATCAATGTCAACACTGATTCAACGATCAATGTGTCATCAAAGATCTGTACAAATCTCATTTAGACGTGTTTCAATCTGTACAATTATTTTATTTGGTATAAATATTCACATAAGGAAGGACATGTCCACAGCCAGTAGTGGGATTTAGTGAAACATGTTAATGGAGTATCGTCCGGAACAAAATGAAACACACTGAGTAACAACATGGAGTCATTTTCTTTGTTGAATTAAGATTCCTTTTTGAAATGCTTTCCGATATGATCAGGCAAATATATCAATGTTTCTTGTCATAAAAATAAAATTATACAACTAATGAATCATTTAAAGAATCAGAAGAAAACAGTGAAAATGGACACATTGATTTCCTCAGGATTAACACAACGTACATTTACAATAAGGACAAGAAAAGGGACAAAAACATCACCAAACATTGTTTTTATTTCAATAAATTACATAATTATATAAACCTATTTTAGTAGTGTGCTTAGTAGTACCATAGTAATATAGGATTTGTGTACACATAAGCGTGTGGATATATTACATGTATGTAATTAAACATACAGTATTATATTACATGCATGTAATTAAACATACAGTACACCACATATGCATATCAGACACACAAATTCAGCAGTAATCACCCTGCCTGAGAGATAGACTCCCTCTCTTACTTATTTAACTCTGAATGATTATTTTTAACACGTCGTTACATGGTTTTATTGTTTAATAGAACCAAACAGAAGACAGCCAGCTGCTCTTTATCCCCAAACAAAGAGTAAAATACAAGACAGAGAAATCCAAACCAACCGAGACAGTTAACCAGAGGGGTTATCCTACGGAGCATGCTAGATCTACTCAGGGTCTTTCTAAAGCTAACCAGCTTCAGCTAGCTTCACATCCCAGTTCAGGCGTCATGTGTACCTAACGCCGGTGGATATTGCTTGTACGCCTGCCGCTTGTAAAACTGCCTGCGCGTGCATGTCGCACGTGGCTAGTCGAACGGCGAACTCTTCATCGCGACAATGCAGAAACATCAATCCGTGGGCGACTCAGTGCAACATTTTCATTTGTGCAGAAATCAAGAGAAAATAGAAGTTATTTTGGAAATTCAGCAGGTTGTGGTGTGAAATTGGCTTTTAGAAGTGCCGTGTTTATTTTATCACTCATCATTAACGCGTTTTTATTTTATTTTTGATTATTTATCATGAATTAGTCTTTATTTTATTACTCATCATTAGTGCCGTCTTTGGTGTGCTTATCAATGCACAACAACCACAGGCACCCCCCCCCCCCACCCCCCCTCCTATCAATAAAATAGTATTATGAAGTCATACAGAAATGCTACTGGGGGTGAAGTTTAGAATGCATTCCGTCATTACTAAATGTGAAATGTTAGATATTTTAACATGACTATTTTTTAACACACACAAAAAAAATCGGTCGTCTTCCTCAAATGAAGGGGATGATGACACAGTCTTTGCGAGAGGGAGGGAATCTGAATTGATTGATCATTTAATTCAAGGTAAGTGGAGTTAGCCTGCCCCGGAGAGGGTTAGTTCTGGAGGATTCGTTGCCATAGAAATCGACCTTTGCTAAAAAGGTGAGACGCTTTCGCATGACCGGTTATCCCGAGTTGAACTCATAGTTCACCAAAGTGACCTTGCTACCTGCTTCGTAGTTCACCCCTCAGGGTCCTGTTCAGTAGAGAGCATAATAAACTAAAACAAGTGTTTCTTATTGGACAAGTTCAGGTAATTTGACCTCCCTGTTTCAGTCAGTTTTGTTCCGTTATCTGCCTACTGAACTAGGCCCCAGGTGGACAGGTTCATGGAATGTGATGCATTCACAGCATTCAACCCAGTCCCAGACATCGGGAACACGTGTTACCGTGACGTCACTACGTTCTGACCGAGTAAGCCAACCCTTCAGTCCAAAGCCATATGATACCGTGACGTCACTACGTTCTGACCGAGTAAGCCAACCCTTCAGTCCAAAGCCATATGATACCGTGACGTCACTACGTTCTGACCGAGTAAGCCAACCCTTCAGTCCAAAGCCATATGATACCGTGACGTCACTACGTTCTGACCGAGTAAGCCAACCCTTCAGTCCAAAGCCATATGATACCGTGACGTCACTACGTTCTGACCGAGTAAGCCAACCCTTCAGTCCAAAGCCATATGATACCGTGACGTCACTACGTTCTGACCGAGTAAGCCAACCCTTCAGTCCAAAGCCATATGATACCGTGACGTCACTACGTTCTGACCGAGTAAGCCAACCCTTCAGTCCAAAGCCATATGATACCGTGACGTCACTACGTTCTGACCGAGTAAGCCAACCCTTCAGTCCAAAGCCATATGATACCGTGACGTCACTACGTTCTGACTGAGTAAGCCAACCCTTCAGTCCAAAGCCATATGATTTACAGGTCGTGAAGAAAATGAACTACTGGCAGCGAGGCAGCAAACGAAGACCAATTGAAAGACCGAAAGGTGCCGAGGTCAGGACATGACCCCTAGTTGTCGGGCCCTGACTGACTAGACAGCAGGGTTCGGGTCAATTCCATTTCAATTCCAGCCAATCCAGAAACTAAGCCAAATTCCAATTTTAAACAATTCTGATTGAAAAGCAGTGAAGAGAAATGGAAATGGTAATTCAGTGGTATTTCAGTTCAAATGGTAATTCAGTGGTATTTCAGTTCAAATGGTATTTCAGTGGTATTTCAGTTCAAATGGTATTTCAGTTTACTTCCTGAATTGCTGGACAGGTTTGAAAACGTCCGTCTGTCCACACGAAGCAGTCAGGTCCTGAATTAGGAGCCAATTGATACTGCCTGCAGAAAAGCCCCGAGCTGGAGACCCATCCATGTCCGGATTTCACTTAGCATGGATACCAATCTGAATAGTGAAACAGATATTCAGTGTGGATTCCAGGCTAGCTTTAACTGCCATGGATACCAATCTGAATAGTGAAACAGATATTCAGTGTGGATTCCAGGCTAGTTTTTACTGGCATGGATACCAATCTGAATAGTGAAACAGATATTCAGTGTGGATTCCAGGCGAGCTTTTTCTGGCATGGATACCAATCTGAATAGTGAAACAGATATTCAGTGTGGATTCCAGGCTAGCTTTTACTGGCATGGATACCAATCTGAATAGTGAAACAGATATTCAGTGTGGATTCCAGGCTAGCTTTTACTGGCATGACAGTACACCACTTCACTTCCCAATACAAGCACAGGGGATGACCGGCACACAAAGCTATGATGACAGAGTACACACATGGCCAAACCATGATGACATAGTACACACATGGCCAAACCATGATGACATAGTACACACATGGCCAAACCATGATGACATAGTACACACATGGCCAAACCATGATGACAGAGTACACACATGGCCAAACCATGATGACAGAGTACACACATGGCAAAACCATGATGACATAGTACACACATGTCCAAACCATGATGACATAGTACACACATGGCCAAACCATGATGACATAGTACATACATGGCCAAACCATGATGACAGAGTACACACATGGCCAAACCATGATGACAGAGTACACACATGGCCAAACCATGATGACATAGTACACACATGGCCAAACCATGATGACATAGTACACACATGGCCAAACCATGATGACATAGTACACACATGGCCAAACCATGAGATATCTGAGTCATGTAAAGGGATGTCCCTCTCCTTCCCCCTTCAGAAAATGTGTTGTTTATGATCCACAGTGACTTAACACACAACAGTGCATCATCATAACAGTGCTTTAGCCGTATTTATCTTGGTATGACTGAGATTTAGTGAAAGTGTCCAACAGTCCTATCACAGTGAAACACTTCACGTGGGTTACTCTGCCCGTCTTTAGAGATACGGTCGTCGCTGTCTGATTCCTGACATCAGATATACTGAGATGACAGGCAGGTACAATGCACCTGTCATTCATTGAGAGTTTAGTTTCTCATAGAAAAATAAAGTCTTTGTCGGCCTCTTCTCCAGATCGGGGAGACTTTCTCCCCGGTCCCTTGTCTCTGTCAGGGTTGGGGGATTGGTCCTTGGGTTTGGAGCCGTTGTCCTCAGAGTTGTGGCGGTGGGGGCTCTGGCGATTGGCAGGGTCCGACACTGAGCCTGGTTTCACTGCTGAGGAGAAGAGGACACGAGCTGGTTATGAGAATGAACAGCAGAGGGCGCCAAAAACAACCTTATCTGAAAACAAACTGTTTGATTCCTGTTTTAATCTCCTTTTCTACCTCATCAGTGCTAAAAAATTTGTCAAAATAACACTTCTAGACAGTAACTCGGGAAAGACGAATCAATCCAACACATTTTCTAAAGAAAAGCAAGCACATTTTCCAACTGGCACCAACTGGCACCAACTGGCACCAACTGGCATCAAGACATATTCAAAAAATATGAACGTATCCCATGTGAAGCCTAGAGAAGCCCGGATAACTTTCTGCCTCAGGTGCCAGTTGGAGAAAGATCAGTAGGCAGTATTTTAGATTCATTTTGGTAAAAGCTCCCTTCAATTATAAGCCATCACTATCAATCAAATCACGTCCAGAAGCTCCAATAGTGAATCTCACTACAGTCTGACCTGAACTACGGGACAAGATGAGAGATTATAAAAGATACAAGTGAGAGCCGGAGGAGGGAAAGGGAGAACTTCTTCTAACCAGTACAGGGGAGGGACTTCCTGCTCTTGTGCTCGCCCACTTCCTGTTCGGTGCTGGTAGGTGATTGGCAGGCGTGTCGGGCTCTGAGATTGGCTTGTCAGCTTCCTGATCAGAATCAAACACGCTACCGTCTTCAGTTGGAACATTCACTAGGGAGAGGGTGGAGGGAGGGAGGGAGGCTGGACTTTAGTGCTCGTTGATCAATCAGCCATTCAATTAGCCACAGGGCCAAGCCGATTGGGGCATAGTCATTCATTCTAATTTGTCTTTCAGCACATCTGGGCTGCTAAAAATAGAATACAAGTAGGCAATGTGTGGTTCTTTATTGATGGAGTTTGTAAAGAATGAGTAGCCTATCAATAACAGATCAATAACAGATCAATAACAGATCAATAACAGATCAATAACAGATCGATAACAGATCAATAACAGATCGATAGATTCAATCTTGATCCATAGAACATGATTTAAATCTCCTCACTAGCACTGGGGGTGAAGACTGGTCTCTGGTGCCCTCAGTGACTGTTCATATGAGTAATGTTGCTGTGCAACAGAGTGTGTAGCAGGGTGTGTTGTAGAGTGTGTACTAGACTGTGTAGTAGTGTAGTAGAGTGTGTAGTAGTGTGTGTAGTAGAGTGTATAGTAGACTGTGCAGTAGAGTGTAGTAGAGTATGTAGTAGAGTGCGTAGTAGAGTGTGTAGTAGAGTGTGTTATAGAGTGTGTAGTAGAGTGCGTAGTAGAGTGCGTAGTAGAGTGTGTAGTAGAGTGTGTAGCAGAGTGTGTTGTAGAGTGCTTTGTAGTGTGTAGTAGAGTGTGTTATAGTGTGTAGCAGAGTGTGTTATAGAGTGTGTAGTAGACTGTGTAGTAGAGTGTGTAGTAGAGTGCGTAGTAGAGTGTGTTATAGAGTGTGTAGTAGGGTGTGTAGTAGAGTGCGTAGTAGAGTGTGTTGTAGAGTGTTATAGAGTATGTTATAGAGTGCATATCGCTCTATGAGGAAAACCACAGAGATAAATCCTGGCCTATCTCTCTATGAGGAAAACCACAGAGATAAATCCTGGCCTATCTCTCTATGAGGAAAACCACAGAGATAAATCCTGGCCTATCTCTCTATGAGGAAAACCACATAAATAAATCTTAGCCTATCTCTCTATGAGGAAAACCACAGAGATAAATCCTGGCCTATCTATCGATGAGGAAAACCACAGAGATAAATCCTGGCCTATCTCTCTATGAGGAAAACCACATAAATAAATCTTAGCCTATCTCTCTATGAGGAAAACCACAGAGATAAATCCTGGCCTATCTATCGATGAGGAAAACCACAGAGATAAACTCTAGCCTATCTCTCTATGAGGAAAACCACAGAGATAAATCCTGGCCTATCTCTCTATGAGGAAAACCACAGAGATAAATCTTAGCCTATCTCTCTATGAGGAAAACCACAGAGATAAATCCTGGCCTATCTCTCTATGAGGAAAACCACAGAGATAAATCCTGGCCTATCTCTCTATGAGGAAAACCACAGAGATAAACTCTAGCCTATCTCTCTATGAGGAAAACCACAGAGATAAATCCTGGCCTATCTCTCTATGAGGAAAACCACAGAGATAAATCCTGGCCTATCTCTCTATGAGGAAAACAGTAATCTATGAAGGATTAATGATATCTATCTACAAGACAAAGGCTAGGTTCAAAACGACAGTTTATGAGACGATTCACTTGGAATAAGATGGAATGGTAATCTGAACAAAAATGGAGTTAGGATTTAGTTGTAACTGTGATTGTGCATTTGTTCTATGCAGTAAGGATAATATATTCTGGTGTCCGACACATCTCTCTAACGAGAACAGATACAGTTTGAGGGAAACAGAGGCCTGCGCTTTAGGGCTAAAAAGCCTCTCCTTCCAGGCTTCCTCAAACGCAAAGTGATGAACGACACCTGGAAGTATGATAGTGTGTGACTCGGTCTGTTCCTACCTGGATGGGTAAAGGTAACCTACCTGCCTGAGCAGAGGGTTTTTTATTACTCCCCGTGCCCCCCAGTAGAGGACTGCCCTGCCCCTCCTTGTCCTTGTCCAAGGGGACCCTCTTCAGGCTGTAAGGCAGCATTGCCCCCTTGGGAGACACATTCCCTCCAGGAGAGTCACAGACCTCATCTGGCAGACAGAAAGAGAACCAGTATCAGAACTACACCAAGGTTTCTATTGTCCCAAAACTAGGACAGGTGTGTGTCAAATTTCCAGGTTAAGATATATCATTTGTTGTTGTTTACGTAGTTGATGACTGCGACAGGAAGCCAGATTAGTTGGCATCCTAGGGGAAGATCTGTGGTCTATTGAAAGGCAGAAGGTGTCCAGCCTCAGACCCCAGAATATTACTATTACACTATCACTAGATCTTTAACAGATGTAACATCCAGGGGCTAGATAGTTCTAGATCTTTAATATCCAGGGGCTAGATAGTTCTAGATCTTTAACATCCAGGGGCTAGATAGTTCTAGATCTTTAATATCCAGGGGCTAGATGGTTCTAGATCTTTAACATCCAGGGGCTAGATAGTTCTAGATCTTTAACAGCTTTAACATCCAGGAGCTAGATAGTTCTAGATCTTTAATATTCAGGGGGCTCAATAGTTCTAGATCTTTAACATCCAGGGGGCTCGATAGTTCTAGATCTTTAATATCCAGGGGCTAGATAGTTCTAGATCTTTAACAGATTTAACATCCAGGGTCCTCCATACCACAGGAATAAAACTAAAATACAGTATCAATCTGTGTTATGTAAATGCTCCATACTCTACCAACAGGGCCTAAAGTGAACACACACCACCTGCCAGATGTCTCTCACCAGCCACTGTGGCGGGAGGTTGGCTCCACAGTGCATTTGGGAATAAAAATAATCAAGTATGATCACATTTATAGTTAAATAAATGCTGCAGTAGCTGTTTTCAAAGTCTTTTGGGGCCATTTTGTTTCATAGCTGGTAAATTAATTGCACAAAGTCAAAGAACTACAAATCCTATATAGTCTATTCTACCTCGCGCTGCAACACTGCCTGGCTGGGGGTGAAGAGCGGAGGGAAATATTTATCTTTAGAAGCGCTGCGGACAAGGCCTAAAAGTTGGTCTAATTTACTTGAAACTAAAGTCTACTGAAGAGAGACTTTATCCTTGTGTTTCTTGACTATTTACGTTGTTTTGTTTCACAAACCATGTTTGTTTTTCTATGTTTGAGTTTCAACAGCTAGAGAAGAGAAGACAACGCCTCTACTAGTCAGACTCAATCTCACAGGCACTAACATGACTGACATCACGCTACCACGGCAACCTCCCGCCCTTAAAGGGAGTAAAAAAATCATTATTCAATAAACCACATTAGTTACTTCTTACTAGTAATATATATATGTGCTGTTTAAGAAGCATTACAAAGAAGGCTCGTCTGTTTTGTTAGTGTAATTTTAAATTAAATAACAACATTTTGTCTGGTAGATTTTTTTAATCTACCTGCCCCAGTGGCTGGTGGACCAAATGTTATACCCTGTCTACCAATTCTCCTGGCTGTTATCCATACTAATGGAAGGATATAAGAATATCTAGTATATCTGTACATCTCAATGCTCCATATTACAGGCCTACCTATGCTCCTGCTACTGCTGGTGCGCGGCTTCTGAAGGATGGAGGGTCGGGCAGCGAGGGCTGGCTTGGGGCCCTGAAGAGGAGGCTTAGGACTGGAACTTAGGACTGAGGTAATGCGGTTCCTAGGGGCCGTCTCTGGTTTGGCCTCCCCACCACGAGGGCTCTTCTCTGGGGAGCCGGCCACCACCACCCCCTCTGCCTTGGAGCCACCTGGAGACCTGCTCTCTGTTGGGATAGGCTGGCCCTTCACTGCTCACACACATAATCAAATCAAAATGTTAATTTGTCACATGGCTGAATACAACAGGTGTAGGTAGACCTTACAGTGAAATGCTGAATACAACAGGTGTAGTAGACCTTACAGTGAAATGCTGAATACAACAGGTGTAGTAGACCTTACAGTGAAATGCTGAATACAACAGGTGTAGTAGACCTTACAGTGAAATGCTGAATACAACAGGTGTAGTAGACCTTACAGTGAAATGCTGAATACAACAGGTGTAGTAGACCTTACAGTGAAATGCTGAATACAACAGGTGTAGTAGACCTTACAGTGAAATGCTGAATACAACAGGTGTAGTAGACCTTACAGGGAAATGCTGAATACAACAGGTGTAGTAGACCTTACAGGGAAATGCTGAATACAACAGGTGTAGGTAGACCTTACAGTGAAATGCTGAATACAACAGGTGTAGTAGACCTTACAGTGAAATGCTGAATACAACAGGTGTAGTAGACCTTACAGTGAAATGCTGAATACAACAGGTGTAGTAGACCTTACAGGGAAATGCTGAATACAACAGGTGTAGGTAGACCTTACAGTGAAATGCTGAATACAACAGGTGTAGTAGACCTTACAGGGAAATGCTGAATACAACAGGTGTAGTAGACCTTACAGTGAAATGCTGAATACAACAGGTGTAGTAGACCTTACAGTGAAATGCTGAATACAACAGGTGTAGGTAGACCTTACAGTGAAATGCTGAATACAACAGGTGTAGGTAGACCTTACAGGGAAATGCTGAATACAACAGGTGTAGTAGACCTTACAGTGAAATGCTGAATACAACAGGTGTAGTAGACCTTACAGTGAAATGCTGAATACAACAGGTGTAGTAGACCTTACAGGGAAATGCTGAATACAACAGGTGTAGTAGACCTTACAGGGAAATGCTGAATACAACAGGTGTAGTAGACCTTACAGGGAAATGCTGAATACAACAGGTGTAGTAGACCTTACAGGGAAATGCTGAATACAACAGGTGTAGTAGACCTTACAGTGAAATGCTGAATACAACAGGTGTAGTAGACCTTACAGTGAAATGCTGAATACAACAGGTGTAGGTAGACCTTACAGTGAAATGCTGAATACAACAGGTGTAGGTAGACCTTACAGTGAAATGCTGAATACAACAGGTGTAGTAGACCTTACAGTGAAATGCTGAATACAACAGGTGTAGTAGACCTTACAGTGAAATGCTGAATACAACAGGTGTAGTAGACCTTACAGGGAAATGCTGAATACAACAGGTGTAGTAGACCTTACAGTGAAATGCTGAATACAACAGGTGTAGTAGACCTTACAGTGAAATGCTGAATACAACAGGTGTAGTAGACCTTACAGGGAAATGCTGAATACAACAGGTGTAGTAGACCTTACAGTGAAATGCTGAATACAACAGGTGTAGTAGACCTTACAGTGAAATGCTGAATACAACAGGTGTAGGTAGACCTTACAGTGAAATGCTGAATACAACAGGTGTAGTAGACCTTACAGTGAAATGCTGAATACAACAGGTGTAGTAGACCTTACAGGGTAATGCTGAATACAACAGGTGTAGTAGACCTTACAGTGAAATGCTGAATACAACAGGTGTAGGTAGACCTTACAGTGTAATGCTGAATACAACAGGTGTAGGTAGACCTTACAGTGAAATGCTGAATACAACAGGTGTAGTAGACCTTACAGTGAAATGCTGAATACAACAGGTGTAGTAGACCTTACAGTGAAATGCTGAATACAACAGGTGTAGTAGACCTTACAGGGAAATGCTGAATACAACAGGTGTAGTAGACCTTACAGGGAAATGCTGAATACAACAGGTGTAGTAGACCTTACAGTGAAATGCTGAATACAACAGGTGTAGTAGACCTTACAGTGAAATGCTGAATACAACAGGTGTAGTAGACCTTACAGTGAAATGCTGAATACAACAGGTGTAGTAGACCTTACAGTGAAATGCTGAATACAACAGGTGTAGTAGACCTTACAGGGAAATGCTGAATACAACAGGTGTAGTAGACCTTACAGGGAAATGCTGAATACAACAGGTGTAGTAGACCTTACAGGGAAATGCTGAATACAACAGGTGTAGTAGACCTTACAGTGAAATGCTGAATACAACAGGTGTAGTAGACCTTACAGGGAAATGCTGAATACAACAGGTGTAGTAGACCTTACAGGGAAATGCTGAATACAACAGGTGTAGTAGACCTTACAGTGAAATGCTGAATACAACAGGTGTAGTAGACCTTACAGTGAAATGCTGAATACAACAGGTGTAGTAGACCTTACAGTGACATGCTGAATACAACAGGTGTAGTAGACCTTACAGTGAAATGCTGAATACAACAGGTGTAGTAGACCTTACAGTGTAATGCTGAATACAACAGGTGTAGTAGACCTTACAGTGTAATGCTGAATACAACAGGTGTAGTAGACCTTACAGGGAAATGCTGAATACAACAGGTGTAGTAGACCTTACAGTGAAATGCTGAATACAACAGGTGTAGTAGACCTTACAGTGAAATGCTGAATACAACAGGTGTAGTAGACCTTACAGTGAAATGCTGAATACAACAGGTGTAGTAGACCTTACAGGGAAATGCTGAATACAACAGGTGTAGTAGACCTTACAGTGAAATGCTGAATACAACAGGTGTAGTAGACCTTACAGTGAAATGCTGAATACAACAGGTGTAGTAGACCTTACAGTGAAATGCTTACTTACAAGCCCTTAACCAACAATGCAGTTTTAAGAAAAATAAGTGTTAAGAAAGAATTGACTGAAATAAACTGAAGTAAAAAATAAATAAAAAGATAAATAACAAATAATTAAGGAGCAACAATAAAATAACAATAGTGAGGCTATATAGTCGGACACACATGGCCATTCACGGGACACACAGAAGGCAACAAGTCACACAAATGATTCACAAACGATTCACAAACGATTCAGAAATGATTCACAAACGATTCACAAATGATTCACAAAACAAGTCTTCTGGTTCAGTCACTAACTGTGCTAATAACTTCATTACTTTCAGTCACGGTCACATGCAAACACATGCATGAGGTCATGTCCAAGATTAGCTTCAATTTGACCGTCTAAATCAAGGCAGTCAGGGTGAATCGATACACATCTGTGGTTCAGGAAGTATGGTCTCCCACGTCATGTGATTCCCACTCTGTAAACATAAACACGCCAGTAGAGATGCACTCACCACTGCCACTGCTGTCTGGACTGGACGACTGGTCATACTGGTCCTGGAGGAGACAGACAGACAACCCTGGGGGTTCAGTCACAGCATCTACTATAGATCGACCTACTACTAGTGTGGACGTTACTGTCTCCTATCGACTTAGCGTCCCAGCTTGCTCTTAGAAAACAATAAGTGTTGTGCTGTATTTATCTCCAGCAGCAGGTGGCGCTGTAGTGTAACAGAGTGACTGGGCTGAGGTCCAGCCATACAGCTCAGCACCATGACCCCGCCAACAGATGGCACATGACAGGCCGCTTGGAGTTTGCCAAAAGGCTCCTAAAGGATTCTCAGACCATGAGAAACAAGATTCTCTGGTCTGATGAAACCAAGATTGAACTCTTTGGCCTGAATGCCAAGTGTCACGTCTGGAGGAAACCTGGCACCATCCCTATGGTGAAGCATGTTGGTGTCAGCATCATGCTGTGGGGATGTTTTTCAGCGGCAGGGACTGAGAGACTAGTCAGAATCGAGGGAAAGATGAACAGAGCAAAGTACAGAGAGATCCTTGAAGAAAACCTGCTGAAAATAGCTGTTCAGCGACGCTCCCCATCCAACCTGACAGAGCTTGAGAGGATCTGCAGAGAAAAATGGGAGAAACTCCCCAAATGCAGGTGTGCCAAGCTTGTAGTGTCATACCCAAGAAGACTCGAGGCTGTACTCGTTGCCAAATTTGCTTCAACAGATTAGGGCCTAACTAATTTAATTCAATGGAATGATTTCCTGATTTGAATTGTAACTCAGTAAAATAGTTTAAACTATGCTTATATTTTTGTTCAGTATATAAACCAGTATAGACAGTTACAGTAATATATTACTTTTGGTTCTCCAGTACTGACTGATGTAGTTACAGTAATATATTATTTTTGGTTCTCCAGTACTGACTGATGTAGTAACAGTAATATATTACTTTTGGTTCTCCAGTACTGACTGATGTAGTTACAGTAATATATTACTTTTGGTTCTCCAGTACTGACCTTATGTGATCCGAAGGTCCGTCTCTCCTGCTTGGCCTTCATCTCCGCCAGGAGTCCAGTCCCCATCACCTGCACCCCGTAGCGCCTCCCCCCCTGGGGACTACCCTTACTGTCCCCCTCTGACACCTCATCCATAGAGTCTGGGGTCCGTAGCTCCTCAGACCGGTCTGAGCTGCTGCTGCACTCCAGGGGTTGGGTGAGCTGGCTGGGATGAGTGGGCTGGGTCTTGGCCTCCTTGATCTTGGTTGGTGGTTCTGGAGCTTGGCTCTTCAGGGAGGCCTTAGGGGAGGAAGGCCCCTCGGAGACAGTGGTTACTGGAGCTGAGGTTAGGGCTGGAGCTGGGGTTAGGGCTGGAGCTGGGGTAGACTGGTTCTTCTCTGACTTGTCTTTGTCTGAAGACTTGTCTTTGTCTGAAGACTTGGAGGTGCGAGACTTGATGAGGTTGAGGAAACCTCCTTTACTCCTCTTCTTCTCCCCGTCCTGGGAGTCTGAACTCTTTAGGGAACGTCTGAGAGGGGGAAGGAGAGAGGGGGGAGTGAGAGAGAGAGGGAGAGAGAGAGAGAAAGTTAACCTTTTCAATATAAACATGGCTGAAAGAGCAAGAGGACAGGTAATAGTTCATAGTGATGAGTCGTAACGCTAACTTCGAGTCCATCTTGGTGACTTTCTTGGAGAAGAACTCGTCCACCCCCTCATCAACCCTTCCATGCAGGCCGTTCTGCTCTCCGTCCTGAGACGTGGTGCTGCTGATTTGCTGTGAAGTAAAAATACAGGGTTGGTATAACACTATACCACTACAGGGTTGTTATAACACCATACCACTACAGGGTTGTTACAACACCATACCACTACAGGGATGTTATAACACAATACAGGGTTGTTATAACACCATGACAATACAGGGTTGTTATAACACCATACCACTACAGGGTTGTTATAACACCATACCACTACAGGGTTGTTACAACACCATACCACTACAGGGATGTTATAACACAATACAGGGTTGTTATAACACCATGACAATACAGGGTTGTTATAACACCATGACAATACAGGGTTGTTATAACTCAATACAGGGTTGTAATAACACCATACCACTACAGGGTTGTTATAACACCATACCACTACAGGGTTGTTATAACACCATACCACTACAGGGTTGTTATAACACCATACCACTACAGGGTTGTTATAACACCATACCACTACAGGGTTGTTATAACACCATACCACTACAGGGATGTTATAACACAATACAGGGTTGTTATAACACCATGACAATACAGGGTTGTTATAACACCATGACAATACAGGGTTGTTATAACTCAATACAGGGTTGTAATAACACCATACCACTACAGGGTTGTTATAACACCATAACACTACAGGGTTGTTATAACACCATACCACTACTGGGTTGTTATAACACCATACCACTACAGGGTTGTTATAACACCATACCACTACTGGGTTGTTATAACACCATACCACTACAGGGTTGTTATAACACCATACCACTACAGGGTTGTTATAACACCATACCACTACAGGGTTGCTATAACACACACAATACAGGCTTGTCATAACACCATACCACTACAGGGTTGTTATAACACCATACTCACTCCAAAGGTTCTTACTCTGGGGTTGTTGTTAGAACTAAATAACTGACATCTCCCTTACAGACCGTTGCTGTCCTGCTCATTTCCCCCAGCTGTAACTCACAGCGGCGATACTCACCGGTATCTTACTGGACTGCATCTTCTTGTTCCTGCGAGGCCGTAGTTTGGTGAAGTGCTGCAGCTTCTTGGCCTCGTCTGAGGGCAGTTCTCCCATGGTCCCTGACGGTCTCTTCTCTAACCTCGAGAGGGTAGGAGCAGGGGAAGGTGCAGGAGGGTCCTCTGTGTGGATAGGAACATCTTCCAGGGCCTTGTCAAGGTCAAACTCCATCTCTACAAGGTCAGAGGTCACAGGTTATAGACAGGTCAGAGGATGGTGAGAACATTATGAATAAGTAAGCACTTTGCAGTTCATATGTATCATATTTAGTTCATTCATACGTTTATTATCTTACTAGTAACACTATGTAATGAAACACATTTCACAAAACACATTTCTGCATTTATAAATGAACCTAAAACTAGAGGTATGTTATCTAAACCAGCTCTCTGTCAGAACCTAAAACTAGAGGTATGTTATCTAAACCAGCTCTCTGTCAGAACCTAAAACTAGAGGTATGTTACCTAAATCAACTCTCTGTCAGAACCTAAAACTAGAGGTATGTTATCTAAACCAGCTCTCTGTCAGAACCTAAAACTAGAGGTATGTTATCTAAACCAGCTCTCTGTCAGAACCTAAAACTAGAGGTATGTTACCTAAATCAACTCTCTGTCAGAACCTAAAACTAGAGGTATGTTATCTAAACCAGCTCTCTGTCAGAACCTAAAACTAGAGGTATGTTATCTTAACCAGCTCTCTGTCAGAACCTAAAACTAGAGGTATGTTATCTTAACCAGCTCTCTGTCAGAACCTAAAACTAGAGGTATGTTATCTAAACCAGCTCTCTGTCAGAACCTAAAACTAGAGGTATGTTATCTAAACCAGCTCTCTGTCAGAACCTAAAACTAGAGGTATGTTATCTAAACCAGCTCTCTGTCAGAACCTAAAACTAGAGGTATGTTATCTAAACCAGCTCTCTGTCAGAACCTAAAACTAGAGGTATGTTATCTAAACCAGCTGTCTGTCAGAACCTAAAACTAGAGGTATGTTATCTAAACCAGCTGTCTGTCAGAACCTAAAACTAGAGGTATGTTATCTAAACCAACTCTCTGTCAGAACCTAAATCTAGAGGTATGTTATCTAGTTCATTATTTATCAGCTTCTCGTACAGGTAGGAACACAACAACAATCTGTCATGGTCCACACGTCACAACGTTGATCTGATACTAGCGCTCTGCTTGATTCGAGGAGACTCACCGAAGGCACGAGAAACTGGACGGAGCATTCTACTGTGGATGCTTTTCCTCTTGGACTTGGGAGTCATCTGGAAAGAACACAGATATTTACGCATAAGAGACGCCATAACCGCTATCATCAAAACCTTCTGATACTCAGCCAGCCCTCTTACAGTAGACTGGGATGTCACTTTCAATCCACACACACAAAACACACTTCACTGAGTGTAATGTGTCAATGCTGCACTTGAATTCAGGACATCATTTCAATACTAGTTTGCGTAAAAGATGAAGTGATCTTTATCTTGTTAGTTTTTTTCCCCTCTCGCTTTTTCGGTTACCAAAACAAAACCAAAAAATGAGGACAGAAAACTAACTGTGTCCTGCTGCATCAATATTAACAGGACAGAACACTAACTAACAGGAGATGTGTCCTGCTACATCAATATTAACAGGACACAACACTAACTAACAGGAGATGTGTCCTGCTACATCAATATTAACAGGACACAACACTAACTAACAGGAGATGTGTCCTGCTACATCAATATTAACAGGACAGAACACTAACTAACAGGAGATGTGTCCTGCTACATCAATATTAACAGGACACAACACTAACTAACAGGAGATGTGTCCTGCTACATCAATATTAACAGGACAGAACACTAACTAACAGGAGATGTGTCCTGCTACATCAATATTAACAGGACACAACACTAACTAACAGGAGATGTGTCCTGCTGCATCAATATTAACAGGACAGAACACTAACTAACAGGAGATGTGTCCTGCTACATCAATATTAACATATTAACAGGACAGAACACTAACTAACAGGAGATGTGTCCTGCTACATCAATATTAACAGGACACAACACTAACTAACAGGAGATGTGTCCTGCTGCATCAATATTAACAGGACAGAACACTAACTAACAGGAGATGTGTCCTGCATCATCAATATTAACAGGACACAACACTAACTAACAGGAGATGTGTCCTGCTACATCAATATTAACAGGACAGAACACTAACTAACAGGAGATGTGTCCTGCTGCATCAATATTAACAGGACATAACACTAACTAACAGGAGATGTGTCCTGCTACATCAATATTAACAGGACAGAACACTAACTAACAGGAGATGTGTCCTGCTACATCAATATTAACAGGACACAACACTAACTAACAGGAGATGTGTCCTGCTACATCAATATTAACAGGACAGAACACTAACTAACAGGAGATGTGTCCTACTACATCAATATTAACAGGACACAACACTAACTAACAGGAGATGTGTCCTGCTACATCAATATTAACAGGACAAAACACTAACTAACGGGAGATGTGTCCTGCTACATCAATATTAACAGGACAGAACACTAACTAACAGGAGATGTGTCCTGCTGCATCAATATTAACAGGACAGAACACTAACTAACAGGAGATGTGTCCTGCTACATCAATATTAACAGGACAGAACACTAACTAACAGGAGATGTGTTCTGCTACATCAATATTAACAGGACAGAACACTAACTAACAGGAGATGTGTCCTGCTGCATCAATATTAACAGAACAGAAAACTAACTAACAGGAGATGTGTCCTGCTGCATCAATATTAACAGGACAGAACACTAACTAACAGGAGATGTGTCCTGCTGCATCAATATTAACAGGACAGAACACTAACTAACAGGAGATGTGTCCTGCTGCATCAATATTAACAGGACAGAACACTAACTAACAGGAGATGTGTCCTGCTACATCAATATTAACAGGACACAACACTAACTAACAGGAGATGTGTCCTGCTACATCAATATTAACAGGACACAACACTAACTAACAGGAGATGTGTCCTGCTGCATCAATATTAACAGGACAGAACACTAACTAACAGGAGATGTGTCCTGCTGCATCAATATTAACAGGACAAAACACTAACTAACAGGAGATGTGTCCTGCTGCATCAATATTAACAGGACAGAACACTAACTAACAGGAGATGTGTCCTGCTACATCAATATTAACAGGACAGAACACTAACTAACAGGAGATGTGTCCTGCTACATCAATATTAACAGGACAGAACACTAACTAACAGGAGATGTGTCCTGCTACATCAATATTAACAGGACAGAACACTAACTAACAGGAGATGTGTCCTGCTACGTCAATATTAACAGGACAGAACACTAACTAACAGGAGATGTGTCCTGCTACATCAATATTAACAGGACAGAACACTAACTAACAGGAGATGTGTCCTGCTACATCAATATTAACAGGACACAACACTAACTAACAGGAGATGTGTCCTGCTACATCAATATTAACAGGACACAACACTAACTAACAGGAGATGTGTCCTGCTGCATCAATATTAACAGGACAGAACACTAACTAACAGGAGATGTGTCCTGCTGCATCAATATTAACAGGACAAAACACTAACTAACAGGAGATGTGTCCTGCTACATCAATATTAACAGGACAGAACACTAACTAACAGGAGATGTGTTCTGCTGCATCAATATTAACAGGACAGAACACTAACTAACAGGAGATGTGTCCTGCTACATCAATATTAACAGGACAGAACACTAACTAACAGGAGATGTGTCCTGCTGCATCAATATTAACAGGACAGAACACTAACTAACAGGAGATGTGTCCTGCTACATCAATATTAACAGGACAGAACACTAACTAACAGGAGATGTGTCCTGCTGCATCAATATTAACAGGACAGAACACTAACTAACAGGAGATGTGTCCTGCTACATCAATATTAACAGGACAGAACACTAACTAACAGGAGATGTGTCCTGCTACATCAATATTAACAGGACAGAACACTAACTAACAGGAGATGTGTCCTGCTGCATCAATATTAACAGGACAGAACACTAACTAACAGGAGATGTGTCCTGCTACATCAATATTAACAGGACAGAACACCAACTAACAGGAGATGTGTCCTGTTACATCAATATTAACAGGACAGAACACCAACTAACAGGAGATGTGTCCTGCTACATCAATATTAACAGGACAGAACACTAACTAACAGGAGATGTGTCCTGCTGCATCAATATTAACAGGACAGAACACTAACTAACAGGAGATGTGTCCTGCTACATCAATATTAACAGGACAGAACACTAACTAACAGGAGATGTGTCCTGCTACATCAATATTAACAGGACAGAACACTAACTAACAGGAGATGTGTCCTGCTGCATCAATATTAACAGGACAGAACACTAACTAACAGGAGATGTGTCCTGCTACATCAATATTAACAGGACAGAACACTAACTAACAGGAGATGTGTCCTGCTGCATCAATATTAACAGGACAGAACACTAACTAACAGGAGATGTGTCCTGCTACATCAATATTAACAGGACAGAACACTAACTAACAGGAGATGTGTCCTGCTGCATCAATATTAACAGGACAGAACACTAACTAACAGGAGATGTGTCCTGCATCATCAATATTAACAGGACAGAACACTAACTAACAGGAGATGTGTCCTGCTACATCAATATTAACAGGACAGAACACTAACTAACAGGAGATGTGTCCTGCTACATCAATATTAACAGGACACAACACTAACTAACAGGAGATGTGTCCTGTTGCATCAAACCTCCAATATTGACAGGACAGAACACTAACTCTAACTCTAACGGCAACCATTAAAAGTCCTGACCATTACCCTAAATTACATTTCACATCACCACTCTTTCCACACTGAAAGAGATTTTTTAAAATCATAAGAGACAAGGGTGAAACAATAATAAACCTTTGTGCTATGGATGTGATACACTTGACCAGCTCTTTTTAACTGGAGAGAGAGAGAGAGGAGAAAGAGAGAAAGAGAGAGACAGCTAGAGAGAGAGAGAGAGAGAGAAAGAGAGAGAGAGAAAGAGAGAGAGAACGAGAGAGAAAGAGAAAGAGAGAAAGAAAGAGAGAGAGCCAGAGAGAGAGAGAGAGACAGAGCAAGAGAGAGAGAGAGAGCCAGAGAGAGAGAGAGAGAGCCAGAGCGAGAGAGAGCCAGAGAGAGAGAGAGAGAGCCAGAGCGAGAGAGAGCCAGAGAGAGAGAGAGCCAGAGCGAGAGAGAGCCAGAGAGAGAGAGAGAGCCAGAGCGAGAGAGAGCCAGAGAGAGAGAGAGCCAGAGAGAGCCAGAGAGAGAGAGAGAGAGAGAGAGAGAGAGAGACAGAGAGAGAGAGAGCCAGAGAGAGAGAGCCAGAGAGAGAGAGAGCCAGAGCGAGAGAGAGCCAGAGAGAGAGAGAGAGAGAGAGAGAGCCAGAGAGAGAGAGAGAGAGAGCCAGAGAGAGAGAGAGAGCCAGAGAGAGAGAGAGCCAGAGAGAGAGAGAGAGAGACAATTAGACCCAACCAAATCATGAGAAAACAAAAAGATAACTACTTAACACATTGGAAAGAATTAACAAAAAAACAGAGCAAACTAGAATGCTATTTGGCCCTACACAGAGAGTACACAGCGGCAGAATACCTGACCACTGTGACTGACCCAAAATTAAGGAAAGCCTTGACTATGTACAGACTCAGTGAGCATAGCCTTGCTATTGAGAAAGGCCGCCGTAGGCAGACATGGCTCTCAAGAGAAGACAGGCTATGTGCTCACTGCCCACAAAATGAGGTGGAAACTGAGCTGCACTTCCTAACCTCCTGCCCAGAGACATATTTCCCTCAGATTACACAGATCCACAAAGAATTCGAAAACAAATCCAATTTTGAAAAACTCCCATATCTACTGGGTGAAATTCCACAGTGTGCCATCACAGCAGCAAGATTTGTGACCTGTTGCCACGAGAAAAGGGCAACCAGTGAAGAACAAACACCATTGTAAATACAACCCATATTTATGCTTATTTATTTTATCTTGTGTCCTTTAGCCATTTGTACATTGTTAGAACACTGTATATATATATATATATATATAATATGACATTTGTAATGTCTTTACTGTTTTGAAACTTCTGTATGTGTAATGTTTACTGTTAATTTTTGTTGTTTTTCACTTTATATATTCACTTTGTATGTTGTCTACCTCACTTGCTTTGGCAATGTTAACACATGTTTCCCATGCCAATAAAGCCCTTGAATTGAAATGAATTGAATTGAAGTTGAATTGAGAGAGCCAGAGAGAGAGCCAGAGAGAGAGAGAGAGCCAGAGAGAGAGAGAGAGCCAGAGAGAGAGAGAGAGCCAGAGAGAGAGCCAGAGAGAGAGAGAGAGCCAGAGAGAGAGAGAGCCAGAGAGAGAGAGAGCCAGAGAGAGAGAGAGAGCCAGAGAGAGAGAGAGAGCCAGAGAGAGAGAGAGCCAGAGAGAGCCAGAGAGAGCCAGAGAGAGAGAGAGCCAGAGAGAGAGAGAGAGCCAGAGAGAGAGAGAGAGCCAGAGAGAGAGCCAGAGAGAGAGAGAGAGAGAGCCAGAGAGAGAGCCAGAGAGAGAGCCAGAGAGAGAGAGAGAGAGCCAGAGAGAGAGAGAGAGAGAGAGAGCCAGAGAGAGAGAGAGAGAGAGCCAGAGAGAGAGAGCCAGAGAGAGAGCCAGAGAGAGAGCGAGAGCTCTTGGCCAGTACCATCCAGATCTCCTTGGTTATTGCATCTTTTAGGATCTGAGCCCTTGGTCACAAAACTACTTCTAATCAGTATCTGTGATACAATAAGTGTCTGTTCCCCATCACCCCCAGCATAAACATAGTCCTCTTTTCTATCAGATATATATCAGAAATACTCTATCAACACAATCATCTATGGATGTTTCTCATGACAATACCAGAGAGGGAGATTTGACACAGTGAGTGAACTGAAGACAACAGTATTTCAGGTGACATTGTGACACTGTGAGTGACATCATGACCAGGTGGTGTTCCAGCAGTGTGGAATGATGCAATGAGGGAGGGGCGTTGCATCAGGAGTTAGACAGGCAAATACTTGTTCATCACAAGATATGATATCTGACTGCGTCAGGCCCCGCCGTCCTATCTGACCGTGTCAGGCCCCGCCGTCCTATCTGACCGCGTCAGGCCCTGCCGTCCTATCTGACCGTGTCAGGCCCCGCTGTCCTATCTTACCGTGTCAGGCCCCGCTGTCCTATCAAACTTTGTCAGGCCCCACTGTCTTATCTTACTGCGTCAGGCCCCACTGTCCTATCTTACCGCGTCAGGCCCCACTGTCCCAGGCCCCGCTGTCCTATCAAACTTTATCAGGCCCCACTGCCTTATCTTACTGTGTCAGGCCCCACTGTCCTATCTTACTGGGTCAGGCCCCACTGTCCTATCATACTGCATCAGGCCCCACTGTCATATCTTACTGCGTCAGGCTCCACCGTCCTATCATACTGCGTCAGGCCCCACTGACCTATCTTACTGC
>NW_022261979.1:7741792-7759292 GCF_002021735.2 Oncorhynchus kisutch | reverse complement strand
GATCATTAGAGAGAGAGAGAGAACTCTATAGGTAGATCATTAGAGAGAGAGAGAGAGAGAGAGAGAACTCTATAGGTAGATCATTAGAGAGAGAACTCTATAGGTAGATCTAGAGAGAGAGAACTCTATAGGTAGATCATTAGAGAGAGAGAGAGAACTCTATAGGTAGATCATTAGAGAGAGAGAGAGAGAACTCTATAGGTAGATCATTAGAGAGAGAGAGAGAGAACTCTATAGGTAGATCATTAGAGAGAGAGAGAGAACTCTATAGGTAGATCATTAGAGAGAGAGAGAGAACTCTATAGGTAGATCATTAGAGAGAGAGAGAGAACTCTATAGGTAGATCATTAGAGAGAGAGAGAGAACTCTATAGGTAGATCATTAGAGAGAGAGAACTCTATAGGTAGATCATTAGAGAGAGAGAGAACTCTATAGGTAGATCATTAGAGAGAGAGAGAGAGAGAGAACTCTATAGGTAGATCATTAGAGAGAGAGAGAGAGAGAACTCTATAGGTAGATCATTAGAGAGAGAGAGAGAACTCTATAGGTAGATCATTAGAGAGAGAGAGAGAGAAATCTATAGGTAGATCATTAGAGAGAGAGAGAGAGAGAGAGAGAGAGAGAGAGAGAGAGAACTCAAGGCTGGAAGGTTAAAGCTTCTTCAGGTAAACCATGAATCACTCCAGGGAGTGATATATCAATCACTCCAGGGAGAAAAACACATCCCATGTGAGTGGCAGGGTTGTATTCATTAGCGTTGACCAAAGCAAAACGTTTCAAAACATTGTGCAACGAAAAATGTAAAAACAAGTGTTTTTAATTGGACAAATTCAGAGAAAATCCTTCCGTTTCAAGATGTTGTCTTTGGTTTTGTGCCGAGTGAATAAGACCCAGGCCTCTCTGTGAGTGTTTGACTGATGTACGCCGCTAGATTCATTTAGACAGGAAACACAGGCGGCCTTGATGAAAGGACTTAATTAATACACTACTTAGGGAGGGAAGGAGGATGGGAGGAGAGATGATAGGAGGGATGTTGGAATGGAGGAGAGATGATAGGAGGGAGGGAGGAGAGAGGATGGGAGGGAGGGAAGGAAGGAGAGAGGATGAGAGGGAGGGATGGAGGAATGGGGAAGAGATGATGGGAGGGAGGGAAGGAAGGAAGGAGAGGATGGGAGGGAGGAGGGAGGAGGAGGGAGGGAGGGAGGGAGGAGGGAGGGAGGGAGGGAGGGAGGGAGGGAGGAGGAGGGAGAGATGATGGGAGTGAGGGAGGGAGGAAGGAGGGAAGGAGGGAGAGAGGGAGGGAGGGAAGGAGAGAGGATAGGAGGGTGGGAAGGAGAGAGGATGGGAGGGAGGGAGGGAGGGAGGATGGGAGAGAGGATGGGAGGGAGGGAAGGAGAGAGTATGGGAGAGAGGGAGAGAGGATGGGAGGGAGGGAAGGAAAGAGTATGGGAGGGAGGGAGGGAGGGAGGGAAGGAGAGAGGATGGGAGGGAGGGAGGGAGGGAAGGAGAGAGGATGGGTGGGAGGGAGGGAGGGAAGGAGAGAGGATGGGAGGGAGGGAGGGACGGAGGAGGGAAGGAGAGAGGATGGGAGAGAGGGAGGGAAGGAGGAGAGAGGATGCGAGGGAGCGAGGGAGCGAGGGAGGGAGGGAGGGAGGGAGGGAGGGAGGGAGGATGGGAGGGAGGGAGGATGCGAGGGTGAGAGGATGCAAGGGAGGGAGGGAGGGAGGGAGGGAGGATGGGAGGGAGGGAAGTTAATTAATCATATGGAGGCTATAGGTACTAGAGAGGTATAGGTTTTCTCCTGTCCAAACCTTGAATGAATGAATCCAACCCCATCTCTGTAATGGCTGTGTAATCCAACCCCATCTCTGTAATGGCTGTGTAATCCAACCCCATCCCTGTAATGGCTGTGTAATCCAGCCCCATCTCTTTAATGGCTGTGTAATCCAACCCCATCTCTGTAATGGCTGTGTAATCCAGCCCAATCTCTGTAATGGCTGTGTAATCCAACCCCATCTCTTTAATGGCTGTGTAATTCAACCCCATCTCTTTAACGGCTGTGCAATCCAACCCCATCTCTGTAATGGCTGTGTAATCCAACCCCATCTCTGTAATGGCTGTGCAATCCAGCCCCATCTCTGTAATGGCTGTGCAATCCAACCCCATCTATTTAATGGCTGTGCAATCCAACTCAATCTCTGTAATGGCTGTGTAATCCAGCCCCATCTCTGTAATGGCTGTGTAATCCAACCCCATCTCTGTATTGGCTGTGTAATCCAGCCCCATCTCTGTGATGGCTGTGTAATCCAGCCCCAGCTCTGTAATGGCTGTGTAATCCAACCCCATCTCTTTAATGGATGTGTAATCCAACCCCATCTCTTTAACGGCTGTGCAATCCAACGCCATCTCTGTAATGGCTGTGTAATCCAACCCCATCTCTGTAATGGCTGTGCAATCCAGCCCCATCTCTGTAATGGCTGTGCAATCCTACCCCTCCTTATCCTACCATCCTACCACAATGAATCAACCTCCCTTTCCTACCATCCTACCACAATGAATCAACCTCCCTATCTTACCATCCTACCATAATGAATCAACCTCCCTATCCCACCATCCTACCACAATGAATCAACCTCCCTATCCCACCATCCTACCACAATGAATCAACCTCCCTATCTTACCATCCTACCATAATGAATCAACCTCCCTATCCCACCATCCTACCACAATGAATCAACCTCCCTATCCTACCATCCTACCACAATGAATCAACCTCCCTATCCTACCATTCTACCACAATGAATCAACCTCCCTATCTTACCATCCTACCATAATGAATCAACCTCCCTATCCCACCATCCTACCACAATGAATCAACCTCCCTATCCTACCATCTACCATAATGCATCAACCTCCCTACAGCATCTTACCATCCTACCATAATGAATCAACTTCCCTATCCCACCATCCTACCATAATGAATCAACCTCCCTATCCTACCATCCTACCACAATGAATCAACCTCCCTACAGTATCTTACCATCCTACCACAATGAATCAACCTCCCTATCCTACCATCCTACCACAATGAATCAACCTCCCTATCCCACCATCCTACCACAATGAATCAACCTCCCTATCCTACCATCCTACCACAATGAATCAACCTCCCTACAGTATCTTACCATCCTACCATAATGAATCAACCTCCCTATCGTACCATTCTACCATAATGAATCAACCTCCCTACAGTATCTTACCATCCTACCATAATGAATCAACCTCCCTACAATATCTTACCATCCTACCATAATGAATCAACCTCCCTATCCTACCATCCTACCACAATGAATCAACCTCCCTATCTTACCATCCTACCATAATGAATCAACCTCCCTATCCCACCATCCTACCACAATGAATCAACCTCCCTATCTTACCATCCTACCATAATGAATCAACCTCCCTATCCCACCATCCTACCACAATGAATCAACCTCCCTATCCTACCATCTACCATAATGCATCAACCTCCCTACAGCATCTTACCATCCTACCATAATGAATCAACTTCCCTATCCCACCATCCTACCATAATGAATCAACCTCCCTATCCTAACATCCTACCACAATGAATCAACCTCCCTACAGTATCTTACCATCCTACCATAATGAATCAACCTCCCTATCCCACCATCCTACCATAATGAATCAACCTCCCTATCCTACCATCCTACCACAATGAATCAACCACCCTACAGGATCTTACCATCTTACCACAATGAATCAACCTCCCTATCCCACCATCCTACCACAATGAATCAACCTCCCTATCTTACCATCCTACCATAATGAATCAACCTCCCTATCCCACCATCCTACCACAATGAATCAACCTCCCTATCCTACCATCTTACCATAATGAATCAACCTCCCTATCCTACCATCCTACCACAATGAATCAACTTCCCTATCCTACCATTCTACCACAATGAATCAACCTCCCTATCTTACCATCCTACCACAATGAATCAACCTCCCTATCCTACCATCTACCATAATGCATCAACCTCCCTACAGCATCTTACCATCCTACCATAATGAATCAACTTCCCTATCCCACCATCCTACCATAATGAATCAACCTCCCTATCCTACCATCCTACCACAATGAATCAACCTCCCTACAGTATCTTACCATCCTACCACAATGAATCAACCTCCCTATCCTACCATCCTACCACAATGAATCAACCTCCCTATCCCACCATCCTACCACAATGAATCAACCTCCCTATCCTACCATCCTACCACAATGAATCAACCTCCCTACAGTATCTTACCATCCTACCATAATGAATCAACCTCCCTATCGTACCATTCTACCATAATGAATCAACCTCCCTACAGTATCTTACCATCCTACCATAATGAATCAACCTCCCTACAATATCTTACCATCCTACCATAATGAATCAACCTCCCTATCCTACCATCCTACCACAATGAATCAACCTCCCTATCTTACCATCCTACCATAATGAATCAACCTCCCTATCCCACCATCCTACCACAATGAATCAACCTCCCTATCTTACCATCCTACCATAATGAATCAACCTCCCTATCCCACCATCCTACCACAATGAATCAACCTCCCTATCCTACCATCTTACCATAATGCATCAACCTCCCTACAGTATCTTACCATCCTACCACAATGAATCAACCTCCCTACAGTATCTTATCATCCTACCATAATGAATCAACCTCCCTATAGTATCTTACCATCCTACCATAATGAATCAACCTCCCTATCCCACCATCCTACCATAATGAATCAACCTCCCTATCCTACCATCCTACCACAATGAATCGACCTCCCTACAGTATCTTACCATCCTACCACAATGAATCAACCTCCCTATCCTACCATCCTACCACAATGAATCAACCTCCCTATCCCACCATCCTACCACAATGAATTAACCTCCCTATTCTACCATCCTACCATAATGCATCAACCTCCCTACAGTATCTTACCATCCTACCACAATGAATCAACCTCCCTATCCCACCATCCTACCACAATGAATCAACCTCCCTATCCTACCATCCTACCACAATGAATCAACCTCCCTACAGTATCTTACCATCCTACCATAATGAATCAACCTCCCTATCCTACCATCCTACCATAATGAATCAACCTCCCTATCCCACCATTCTACCATAATGAATCAACCTCCCTATCCCACCATCCTACCATAATGAATCAACCTCCCTATCCCACCATCCTACCATAATGAATCAACCTCCCTACAGTATCTTACCATCCTACCATAATGAATCAACCTCCCTATCCTACCATCCTACCACAATGAATCAACCTCCCTACAGTATCTTACCATCCTACCATAATGAATCAACCTCCCTATCGTACCATTCTACCATAATGAATCAACCTCCCTACAGTATCTTACCATCCTACCATAATGAATCAACCTCCCTACAATATCTTACCATCCTACCATAATGAATCAACCTCCCTACAATATCTTACCATCCTACCATAATGAATCAACCTCCCTATCCTACCATCCTACCACAATGAATCAACCTCCCTATCTTACCATCCTACCATAATGAATCAACCTCCCTATCCCACCATCCTACCACAATGAATCAACCTCCCTATCTTACCATCCTACCATAATGAATCAACCTCCCTATCCCACCATCCTACCACAATGAATCAACCTCCCTATCCTACCATCTACCATAATGCATCAACCTCCCTACAGCATCTTACTATCCTACCATAATGAATCAACTTCCCTATCCCACCATCCTACCATAATGAATCAACCTCCCTATCCTAACATCCTACCACAATGAATCAACCTCCCTACAGTATCTTACCATCCTACCATAATGAATCAACCTCCCTATCCCACCATCCTACCATAATGAATCAACCTCCCTATCCTACCATCCTACCACAATGAATCAACCACCCTACAGGATCTTACCATCTTACCACAATGAATCAACCTCCCTATCCCACCATCCTACCACAATGAATCAACCTCCCTATCTTACCATCCTACCATAATGAATCAACCTCCCTATCCCACCATCCTACCACAATGAATCAACCTCCCTATCCTACCATCTTACCATAATGAATCAACCTCCCTATCCTACCATCCTACCACAATGAATCAACTTCCCTATCCTACCATTCTACCACAATGAATCAACCTCCCTATCTTACCATCCTACCACAATGAATCAACCTCCCTATCCTACCATCTACCATAATGCATCAACCTCCCTACAGCATCTTACCATCCTACCATAATGAATCAACTTCCCTATCCCACCATCCTACCATAATGAATCAACCTCCCTATCCTACCATCCTACCACAATGAATCAACCTCCCTACAGTATCTTACCATCCTACCACAATGAATCAACCTCCCTATCCTACCATCCTACCACAATGAATCAACCTCCCTATCCCACCATCCTACCACAATGAATCAACCTCCCTATCCTACCATCCTACCACAATGAATCAACCTCCCTACAGTATCTTACCATCCTACCATAATGAATCAACCTCCCTATCGTACCATTCTACCATAATGAATCAACCTCCCTACAGTATCTTACCATCCTACCATAATGAATCAACCTCCCTACAATATCTTACCATCCTACCATAATGAATCAACCTCCCTATCCTACCATCCTACCACAATGAATCAACCTCCCTATCTTACCATCCTACCATAATGAATCAACCTCCCTATCCCACCATCCTACCACAATGAATCAACCTCCCTATCTTACCATCCTACCATAATGAATCAACCTCCCTATCCCACCATCCTACCATAATGAATCAACCTCCCTACAGTATCTTACCATCCTACCATAATGAATCAACCTCCCTATCCTACCATCCTACCATAATGAATCAACCTCCCTATCCCACCATTCTACCATAATGAATCAACCTCCCTATCCCACCATCCTACCATAATGAATCAACCTCCCTATCCCACCATCCTACCATAATGAATCAACCTCCCTACAGTATCTTACCATCCTACCATAATGAATCAACCTCCCTATCCTACCATCCTACCACAATGAATCAACCTCCCTACAGTATCTTACCATCCTACCATAATGAATCAACCTCCCTATCGTACCATTCTACCATAATGAATCAACCTCCCTACAGTATCTTACCATCCTACCATAATGAATCAACCTCCCTACAATATCTTACCATCCTACCATAATGAATCAACCCTCCCTACAATATCTTACCATCCTACCATAATGAATCAACCTCCCTATCCTACCATCCTACCACAATGAATCAACCTCCCTATCTTACCATCCTACCATAATGAATCAACCTCCCTATCCCACCATCCTACCACAATGAATCAACCTCCCTATCTTACCATCCTACCATAATGAATCAACCTCCCTATCCCACCATCCTACCACAATGAATCAACCTCCCTATCCTACCATCTACCATAATGCATCAACCTCCCTACAGCATCTTACCATCCTACCATAATGAATCAACTTCCCTATCCCACCATCCTACCATAATGAATCAACCTCCCTATCCTAACATCCTACCACAATGAATCAACCTCCCTACAGTATCTTACCATCCTACCATAATGAATCAACCTCCCTATCCCACCATCCTACCATAATGAATCAACCTCCCTATCCTACCATCCTACCACAATGAATCAACCACCCTACAGGATCTTACCATCTTACCACAATGAATCAACCTCCCTATCCCACCATCCTACCACAATGAATCAACCTCCCTATCTTACCATCCTACCATAATGAATCAACCTCCCTATCCCACCATCCTACCACAATGAATCAACCTCCCTATCCTACCATCTTACCATAATGAATCAACCTCCCTATCCTACCATCCTACCACAATGAATCAACTTCCCTATCCTACCATTCTACCACAATGAATCAACCTCCCTATCTTACCATCCTACCACAATGAATCAACCTCCCTATCCTACCATCTACCATAATGCATCAACCTCCCTACAGCATCTTACCATCCTACCATAATGAATCAACTTCCCTATCCCACCATCCTACCATAATGAATCAACCTCCCTATCCTACCATCCTACCACAATGAATCAACCTCCCTACAGTATCTTACCATCCTACCACAATGAATCAACCTCCCTATCCTACCATCCTACCACAATGAATCAACCTCCCTATCCCACCATCCTACCACAATGAATCAACCTCCCTATCCTACCATCCTACCACAATGAATCAACCTCCCTACAGTATCTTACCATCCTACCATAATGAATCAACCTCCCTATCGTACCATTCTACCATAATGAATCAACCTCCCTACAGTATCTTACCATCCTACCATAATGAATCAACCTCCCTACAATATCTTACCATCCTACCATAATGAATCAACCTCCCTATCCTACCATCCTACCACAATGAATCAACCTCCCTATCTTACCATCCTACCATAATGAATCAACCTCCCTATCCCACCATCCTACCACAATGAATCAACCTCCCTATCTTACCATCCTACCATAATGAATCAACCTCCCTATCCCACCATCCTACCACAATGAATCAACCTCCCTATCCTACCATCTTACCATAATGCATCAACCTCCCTACAGTATCTTACCATCCTACCACAATGAATCAACCTCCCTACAGTATCTTATCATCCTACCATAATGAATCAACCTCCCTATAGTATCTTACCATCCTACCATAATGAATCAACCTCCCTATCCCACCATCCTACCATAATGAATCAACCTCCCTATCCTACCATCCTACCACAATGAATCGACCTCCCTACAGTATCTTACCATCCTACCACAATGAATCAACCTCCCTATCCTACCATCCTACCACAATGAATCAACCTCCCTATCCCACCATCCTACCACAATGAATTAACCTCCCTATTCTACCATCCTACCATAATGCATCAACCTCCCTACAGTATCTTACCATCCTACCATAATGAATCAACCTCCCTATCCCACCATCCTACCATAATGAATCAACCTCCCTATCCTACCATCCTACCACAATGAATCAACCACCCTACAGGATCTTACCATCTTACCACAATGAATCAACCTCCCTATCCCACCATCCTACCACAATGAATCAACCTCCCTATCTTACCATCCTACCATAATGAATCAACCTCCCTATCCCACCATCCTACCACAATGAATCAACCTCCCTATCCTACCATCTTACCATAATGAATCAACCTCCCTATCCTACCATCCTACCACAATGAATCAACTTCCCTATCCTACCATTCTACCACAATGAATCAACCTCCCTATCTTACCATCCTACCACAATGAATCAACCTCCCTATCCTACCATCTACCATAATGCATCAACCTCCCTACAGCATCTTACCATCCTACCATAATGAATCAACTTCCCTATCCCACCATCCTACCATAATGAATCAACCTCCCTATCCTACCATCCTACCACAATGAATCAACCTCCCTACAGTATCTTACCATCCTACCACAATGAATCAACCTCCCTATCCTACCATCCTACCACAATGAATCAACCTCCCTATCCCACCATCCTACCACAATGAATCAACCTCCCTATCCTACCATCCTACCACAATGAATCAACCTCCCTACAGTATCTTACCATCCTACCATAATGAATCAACCTCCCTATCGTACCATTCTACCATAATGAATCAACCTCCCTACAGTATCTTACCATCCTACCATAATGAATCAACCTCCCTACAATATCTTACCATCCTACCATAATGAATCAACCTCCCTATCCTACCATCCTACCACAATGAATCAACCTCCCTATCTTACCATCCTACCATAATGAATCAACCTCCCTATCCCACCATCCTACCACAATGAATCAACCTCCCTATCTTACCATCCTACCATAATGAATCAACCTCCCTATCCCACCATCCTACCACAATGAATCAACCTCCCTATCCTACCATCTTACCATAATGCATCAACCTCCCTACAGTATCTTACCATCCTACCACAATGAATCAACCTCCCTACAGTATCTTATCATCCTACCATAATGAATCAACCTCCCTATAGTATCTTACCATCCTACCATAATGAATCAACCTCCCTATCCCACCATCCTACCATAATGAATCAACCTCCCTATCCTACCATCCTACCACAATGAATCGACCTCCCTACAGTATCTTACCATCCTACCACAATGAATCAAACTCCCTATCCTACCATCCTACCACAATGAATCAACCTCCCTATCCCACCATCCTACCACAATGAATTAACCTCCCTATTCTACCATCCTACCATAATGCATCAACCTCCCTACAGTATCTTACCATCCTACCACAATGAATCAACCTCCCTATCCCACCATCCTACCACAATGAATCAACCTCCCTATCCTACCATCCTACCACAATGAATCAACCTCCCTACAGTATCTTACCATCCTACCATAATGAATCAACCTCCCTATCCTACCATCCTACCATAATGAATCAACCTCCCTATCCCACCATTCTACCATAATGAATCAACCTCCCTATCCCACCATCCTACCATAATGAATCAACCTCCCTATCCCACCATCCTACCATAATGAATCAACCTCCCTACAGTATCTTACCATCCTACCATAATGAATCAACCTCCCTACAGTATCTTACCATCCTACCATAATGAATCAACCTCCCTATCCCACCATTCTACCATAATGAATCAACCTCCCTATCCCACCATCCTACCATAATGAATCAACCTCCCTATCCCACCATCCTACCATAATGAATCAACCTCCCTACAGTATCTTACCATCCTACCATAATGAATCAACATCCCTACAGTATCTTACCATCCTACCATAATGAATCAACCTCCCTACAGTATCTTACCATCCTACCATAATGAATCAACCTCCCTATCCTACCATCTTACCATGGCCAGTAGGCACAGCATGAGGAACTGCTAATTCATTACAGTTAGAACCAGTTAACCTTAATGGTAGATTAAGGATTTTTGCCTTTCAGGACGATAACTAGACATGAGCCAAGGTTAGCTCATCTCCCTGTAACACTCAGTCTGAGATTAGACATGTCTGAAACCCCAAATGAGTGAGGAACCCACGACAGGAAACAGAATGAACATGATCCTGGCCCTCACACAAAACATATGGTCGTGTAGTGTAGTGTACCATGCATGTCTCCAGGTCCTCCAGCCTTTCTGCCTCATTCAGCTCCGTGGTGGCCCGTTTAGGAGCCCTCTCCTCGGGTACGTCCAGGTCCACAGACTCCCGCTGGACCAGAGGACGCTCCTTCCTCACCAGGTGGTCAGCCTAGGGGGGAGCAAGACATAATGACTATTACACTACTGTTACTATAGCCACTATTACTGTTACTATGGTCACTATAACTGTTACTATGGTCACTATTACTGTTACTATGTTCACTATTACTGTTACTATAGTCACTATAACTGTTACTATGGTCACTATTACTGTTACTATGGTCACTATAACTGTTACTATGGTCACTATTACTGTTACTATGTTCACTATTACTGTTACTATGGTCACTATAACTGTTACTGTGGTCACTATTACTGTTACTATGGTCACTATAACTGTTACTATGTTCACTATCACTGTTACTATGTTCACTATTACTGTTACTATGGTCACTATAACTGTTACTATGGTCACTATTACTGTTACTATGGTCACTATAACTGTTACTATGGTCACTATTACTGTTACTATGTTCACTATTACTGTTACTATGGTCACTATTACTGTTACTATGGTCACTATTACTGTTACTATGTTCACTATTACTGTTACTATGGTCACTATTACTGTTACTATGGTCACTATTACTATGTTCACTATTACTGTTACTATGGTCACTATTACTGTTACTATGTTCACTATTACTGTTACTATGGTCACTATTACTGTTACTATGGTCACTATTACTATGTTCACTATCACTGTTACTATGGTCACTATTACTGTTACTATGTTCACTATTACTGTTACTATGGTCACTATTACTGTTACTATGGTCACTATTACTGTTACTATGGTCACTATTACTGTTACTATGTTCACTATTACTGTTACTATGGTCACTATTACTGTTACTATGGTCACTATTACTATGGTCACTATTACTGTGTATTATTATATATGACCTGTATGATCATATACCTGTACTAGTGAACCAGTGACTGACTCAGTATGAATCATAGAATTCATGTTAGAATTTCACAGAATATTCAAGCTAATGTGTTGTCATGGTTATCATGAGTAGTGATGTGTTGTCATGGTTATCATGAGTAGTGATGTGTTGTCATGGTTACCATGAGTAGTGATGTGTTGTCATGTTATCATGAGTAGTGATGTGTTGTCATGTTATCATGAGTAGTGATGTGTTGTCATGGTTACCATGTGCCTTGATGTGTCGCCATGGTTACCATGAGTGGTGTCATGTTGTCATGGTTACCGTGAGTAGGGATTGCACTGTATCTCCAGGCATGATTAAGACTCACCAGTGTATGCTGAGAGCCAGACAGGGCTTCTAGGATCTCATCTACGATACGGTCTGAGAGGAAGGAAGCCAGGCTCAGCTTTACCTCACTAGGAGAGAAGCAGAGAGGGGAAGAGGAGAAAACAGAGGGATGAAGAGGAGAGAAACATATGGATGAAGAGGAGAGAAACAGATTGATGAAGAGGAGAGAAACAGATTGATGAAGAGGAGAGAAACATATGGATGAAGAGGAGAGAAACAGATTGATGAAGAGGAGAGAAACATATGGATGAAGAGGAGAGAAACAGATTGATGAAGAGGAGAGAAACAGAGGGGAAGAGGAGAGAAACAGAGAGGGGAAGAGGAGAGAAACAGAGGGATGAAGAGGAGAGAAACAGAGGGATGAAGAGGAGAGAAACAGAGGGATGAAGAGGAGAGAAACAGAGGGATAAAGAGGAGAGAAACAGATTGATGAAGAGGAGAGACACAGAGGGTTGAAGAGGAGAGAAACAGAGAGGGGAAGAGGAGAAAAACAGAGGGATGAAGAGCAGAGAAACAGAGGGATTGAAGAGGAGAGAAACAGAGGGATGAAGAGGAGAGAAACAGAGGGTTGAAGAGGAGAGAAACAGAGGGATGAAGAGGAGAGAAACAGAGGGTTGAAGAGGAGAGAAACAGAGGGATGAAGAGGAGAGAAACAGAGGGATGAAGAGGAGAGAAACAGATTGATGAAGAGGAGAGACACAGAGGGTTGAAGAGGAGAGAAACAGAGAGGGGAAGAGGAGAAAAACAGAGGGATGAAGAGGAGAGAAACAGATGGATGAAGAGGAGAGAAACAGGGATGAAGAGGACAGAAACAGGGATGAAGAGGACAGAAACAGGGATGAAGAGGAGAGAAACAGAGGGATGAAGAGGAGAAAAACAGATTGATGAAGAGGAGAGAAACAGAGGGATGAAGTCAGAAAGAGGAGAGAGGATTCATTCATTCCCACTTCACAGGGTCAACACTGAGGCAAGGCTGTGTGGGCCATCAAACCAGCAGGCTGTGTGGGCCATCAGACCAGCAGGCTGTGCGGGCCATCAGACCAGCAGGCTGTGCGGGCCATCAGACCAGCAGGCTGTGCGGGCCATCAGACCAGCAGGCTGTGCGGGCCATCAGACCAGCAGGCTGTGTGGGCCATCAGACCAGCAGGCTGTGTGGGCCATCAGACCAGCAGGCTGTGTGGGCCATCAGACCAGCAGGCTGTGTGGGCCATCAGACCAGCAGGCTGTGTGGGCCATCAGACCAGCAGGCTGTGTGGGCCATCAGACCAGCAGGCTGTGAACAACCCCTGACGTTCTAAATGACAGTGTGAATCTACACTAGAAGGATAGACACCTGCACACTGTCCAACGACAGGACCAATAAGTGTGAATCTACACTAGAAGGATAGACACCTGCACACTGTCCAACGACAGGACCAATAAGTGTGAATCTACACTAGAAGGATAGACACCTGCACACTGTCCAACGACAGGACCAATAAGTGGGAATCTACACTAGAAGGATAGACACCTGCACACTGTCCAACGACAGGACCAATAAGTGGGAATCTACACTAGAAGGATAGACACCTGCACACTGTCCAACGACAGGACCAATAAGTGGGAATCTACACTAGAAGGATAGACACCTGCACACTGTCCAACTACAGGACCAATAAGTGGGAATCTACACCAGAAGGATAGACACCTGCATACTGTCTACAGGACCAATAAGTGGGAATCTACACTAGAAGGATAGACACCTGCACACTGTCCAACTACAGGACCAATAAGTGTGAATCTACACTAGAAGGATAGACACCTGCACACTGTCCAACGACAGGACCAATAAGTGGGAATCTACACTAGAAGGATAGACACCTGCACACTGTCCAACGACAGGACCAATAAGTGTGAATCTACACTAGAAGGATAGACACCTGCACACTGTCCAACGACAGGACCAATAAGTGTGAATCTACACTAGAAGGATAGACACATGCACACTGTCCAACTACAGGACCAATAAGTGGGAATCTACACCAGAAGGATAGACACCTGCATACTGTCTACAGGACCAATAAGTGGGAATCTACACTAGAAGGATAGACACCTGCACACTGTCCAACGACAGGACCAGTAAGTGTGAATCTACACTAGAAGGATAGACACCTGCACACTGTCCAACTACAGGACCAATAAGTGGGAATCTACACTAGAAGGATAGACACCTGCACACTGTCCAACGACAGGACCAATAAGTGTGAATCTACACTAGAAGGATAGACACCTGCACACTGTCCAACGACAGGACCAATAAGTGTGAATCTACACTAGAAGGATAGACACCTGCACACTGTCCAACTACAGGACCAATAAGTGGGAATCTACACCAGAAGGATAGACACCTGCATACTGTCTACAGGACCAATAAGTGGGAATCTACACTAGAAGGATAGACACCTGCACACTGTCCAACGACAGGACCAGTAAGTGTGAATCTACACTAGAAGGATAGACACCTGCACACTGTCCAACGACAGGACCAATAAGTGGGAATCTACACTAAAAGGATAGACACCTGCACACTGTCCAACTACAGGACCAATAAGTGTGAATCTACACTAGAAGGATAGACACCTGCACACTGTCCAACGACAGGACCAATAAGTGTGAATCTACACTAGAAGGATAGACACCTGCACACTGTCCAACAACAGGACCAATAAGTGGGAATCTACACTAGAAGGATAGACATCTGCACACTGTCCAACTACAGGACCAATAAGTGGGAATCTAACAATCAGGGCCACTGCTATGACCTTAACACAGACAGGCACAGAGGACACAGACAGTGACAGAGGACACAGACAGGCACAGAGGACACAGAAAGTGACAGAGGACACAGACAGGCACAGAGGACACAGACAGTGACAGAGGACACAGACAGTGACAGAGGACACAGACAGTGACAGAGGACACAGACAGGGACAGAGGACACAGACAGTGACAGAGGACACAGACAGTGACAGAGGACACAGACAGTGACACAGACAGTGACAGAAGACACAGACAGTGACAGAGGACACAGACAGTGACAGAGGACACAGACAGTGACACAGACAGTGACAGAGGACACAGACAGTGACAGAGGACACAGACAGTGACACAGACAGTGACAGAGGACACAGACAGTGACAGAGGACACAGACAGGGACAGAGGACACAGACAGGGACAGAGGACACAGACAGTGACAGAGGACACAGACAGGGACAGAGGACACAGACAGTGACAGAGGACACAGACAGTGACAGAGGACACAGACAGGGACAGAGGACACAGACAGTGACAGAGGACACAGACAGTGACACAAACAGTGACAGAGGACACAGACAGTGACAGAGGACACAGACAGTGACACAGACAGTGACAGAGGACACAGACAGGCACAGAGGACACAGAAAGTGACAGAGGACACAGACAGGCACAGAGGACACAGACAGTGACAGAGGACACAGACAGGGACAGAGGACACAGACAGTGACAGAGGACACAGACAGTGACAGAGGACACAGACAGTGACAGAGGACACAGACAGGGACAGAGGACACAGACAGTGACAGAGGACACATACAGTGACAGAGGACACAGACAGGGACAGAGGACACAGACAGTGACAGAGGACACAGACAGTGACAGAGGACACAGACAGGGACAGAGGACACAGACAGTGACAGAGGACACAGACAGGGACAGAGGACACAGACAGTGACAGAGGACACAGACAGTGACAGAGGACACAGACAGTGACAGAGGACACAGACAGTGACAGAGGACACAGACAGTGACAGAGGACACAGACAGTGACAGAGGACACAGACAGTGACACAGACAGGGACAGAGGACACAGACAGGGACAGAGGACACAGACAGTGACAGAGGACACAGACAGTGACACAGACAGGGACAGAGGACACAGACAGTGACAGAGGACACAGACAGTGACAGAGGACACAGACAGTGACACAGACAGGGACAGAGGACACAAACAGTGACAGAGGACACAGACAGGGACAGAGGACACAGACAGTGACAGAGGACACAGACAGGGACAGAGGACACAGACAGTGACACAGACAGTGACAGAGGACACAGACAGTGACAGAGGACACAGACAGGGACAGAGGACACAGACAGGGACAGAGGACACAGACAGTGACAGAGGACACAGACAGGGACAGAAGACACAGACAGTGACAGAGGACACAGACAGGGACAGAGGACACAGACAGGGACAGAGGACACAGACAGTGACAGAGGACACAGACAGTGACACAGACAGGGACAGAGGACACAGACAGTGACAGAGGACACAGACAGTGACAGAGGACACAGACAGTGACACAGACAGTGACAGAGGACACAGACAGTGACAGAGGACACAGACAGGGACAGAGGACACAGACAGGGACAGAGGACACAGACAGTGACAGAGGACACAGACAGGGACAGAGGACACAGACAGGGACAGAGGACACAGACAGGGACAGAGGACACAGACAGGGACAGAGGACACAGACAGGGACAGAGGACACAGACAGGGACAGAGGACACAGACAGACACGGCACCTCTGTAGATAACACAATATAAAAACAGTACACCAGGATTCTGCTTCTCAATGTACTCAGGCTTGTCAGCCAGAGGTCATAGTTCATTCAGCCAAGAGAACAAGGACATGGAGGTGAGTGATTTCAGGTCAACAGCAAAAATAATGGTCAGTTTTTTATCAATGTTGGAAAGACTGGACATCATTAGT